>NW_027153383.1:3395-60402 GCF_002600585.1 Cystoisospora suis
CTAGCCTCTTGATCTATTTATCTTTCTCCTCTTCTTTCAAGTGTTGTTCTCTGCACATCAAGACGATGGACTGTGGATGCTTTCTCGTTCCATTCAATTTCACGCTTTTTTTCTTTCTTCTCCCGTTCTCTCTTTTCTGTTGGTTCTCGCATTCTCTCTTTCTCTTAGTCTTTTGTCCAGTCTCTCCCAGCGATTCTTCGTCATCTTCCGAGTTAGATGCATAGACACATATACATACATATGCATGCATACATACATATTCTTATTCATATTCTTACATCTTCATATTTGATACCTGCATCCATCCATGCTTTCGTCGTCCCTTATCATGCCTTGTGTATTGTATATCTGTCAATGCGACGAGACTGATGGATGGGTCTTGTGTCTTGTGAGGGTTTGTGTGCGGATGCAGAAGTTCGGGAAGTTTTACTTCTGGGTCGTTGTGGTGTTCTACGAGATTGGCCTCATTACCACGGGCATTGTTATGCTTGTCTTCCAGGTGAGAGAGAAGAATCAAGAGACGATAAAGTGGAAAAGGAGAGAGAGAAAATGAGGGTGTTGGTGGTCTTGTGCTCTTTTCGTTGAGTGAGAAGAGGAGGCAGATGTTACTCCCCGATATAATACTTCAGGATGGAAGTTCCGAATGGTTATGTAGGTTGTCGATACCCCGCCTGTCTTCATCCGTTCCTCCCCATCGATACATATTCATACGTGTGCGTATTCGTACATAGGTACATACATATATGCAGACACACATACATCCCCTCTCTCCATCTCTATCTCTGTTTTATGTTAGAAGTGGCATTTTTGTTTTGCGGGAAGCTCTTTCTTCTTCGCTAAGTGCATTTGAAACAGGCCTATATTCAGACAGGCATGGCTCAGTAAAAACGTTCGTTTCCATGACCCGCTATGCCTATATAAAGAGGTACAGCCGACGAGTGTATAGTTCGTGCTCTGGGATTCTGGCATATGTATGTGTCGGGTGTATGTACTGCAGGGGGAGGAGTGTGTATCCATTCGATCTCCATGCACGCCTTGTTTTGTTCCCCTGTTTCCTCCTTTCTTCTTCTTCTTCTTCGTGTATATNNATATATATATATATATAACGTGTATCGCTATGCTTGTATGGACTTCTGTGTGGTGGGGTGTGTGTGCGTTTTCTTCAGCATCCTCAGCCTGCCTTGTTATACCTAGTTCCATTCTGCGTCTTCTCTCTCTTCGGGGCCGCGGCTCTCAATGGCCAAGTCAAAGAAGTGTAAGATCATCTTCTCTTTCTTCTCTTTTTGATCACCTTTTCTTTCTCCCTCATCCATGTCTTTCATTTCTCTTTGTCATTCCCTGAGACAAACATCGTCTCTTCTTTTGTATACGTGAACACCTTCGACAATGCGACGGCATCTTGTCACATACAAGGTCTCATCGTGTCTCTAGCGGAACTTCCTGGGACGACGAAGAAAGCGCATGTGTGCCGAGGGGGCTTCATTCTGAGAGACAAACGAAAAGAAAGAGGGAATAGAAAGAGATACTACAAAACGCTTAGGGGAGGGAGGGAGGGTTCTGTTTTACACAGACAGCAACTCTAGCAACGCCGTAGAATACCCATGGATAAGATGTCTAATCCACTATATATATGTCTCCCTTTCTATATTCCCCCCATCTATTTATCGCTATAACGTATATATATATATATATATATAGGTATAGATATAGGTGGTTGTCAGTGAGAAGAAGCGAGCCCGTCGAATGAGCTTCACAACAAATTTCACACTTTGAGGTCATTCTATGTGTGTAGGGAAAGGTGGGGAGATAGTTTGAAGAAAGAGAGGTAGAGAGACACAGTCGAGATAGATAGATAGACAGATAGGCTCGTTTCCTCAGTCTATTCAAAGTGCAGGGAGCCACATGTAGTGTATGTACGTCATGTATCATCGGAAGAAGAGCTCTTGAATGAAAGCTAAGACATGAGATGTCTGCCGTCTTGTCTATCCTTCACTTCCTCTAAGGTATTCAGATAGGGGAGAGAACACGTAGCAGTTAGAGGAAAAGGAGAAAGACAGGGTGAAGGAGAAGGACTTCTCCTCCGTGCAAAGAAAAACTAACGAGGCTGGGGTTGTGGTCTGTCTCTGTCTCTTCATCATTGGATCTTGTTGTGTTTCTTTATTCCACATGATTCTGTGTCTCTTTTTTGTCTTGTCTACTCGGAGAGATAGCAGCTGCTTTTCGTAGCTACTCGGCGTGGGTCCATTTCAAGTTGAGAAGGAGTCTGTCTTTCTGATTGCATCTAGGGAGTGAGTAAAGGACGATGGTAGATATAAGGATATAGAAGAAGATATGTGCTGCAACTGTGTATCAATGGATCTGTCTGTAGATAGAAAGATAGAGAGGCGGCCGCTTGTGTGTGTTATCTCTTGTGTATTATGATGGTATAGGCTTACGTACCGTGAAGATGAGGAAGAAGCTAAGGCTGTGGAGGGAGGGGAAGGAGAGACAGCAGGCGCAAATGCAACAAAGAAAGAGAAAGAAGAAGTTAAGAAAACCAAGTGAAGGAGATAGTGGTCATTCTTGAAGATGAGAATTATGAAACCTTTTTCGAGTTGAAAAGAAGAGGAGGAAGAGAGAAAGGATTGATTAGTTTCTTGGAAAGATATCCGTAATGATGAGCAAGGATGGAGGTGGAGCTTTGTCTAAGAAAAAGGGAGGGGTGTATAGACACCCCGGGTGGCTATCTGATGCTGTAGCAGTACTACTACGGAGTTTCTTTTCGAATCTCCCAAGAAGAACGTTCTTCATCTCTGCTTTTTTTCCTTTCTGTTTCTTTCACTCCCTCTCTGGGATATGCTCTGTCTTTGCTCTCTTCAAGTTTCTCTTTTTCTCCCCCCTTGCTTTTCTTCCTTTTGTCTTCACCTTCGAAGAGGCGGACGGGTAGGGTTGAGTTGGAGGGAGAAGGAGGGCAGGGAGAGAGGGCGGGATGGCAATCAGCATGCGAAGAGATAGGAAGACAGAAAGCCTTGTCGATTGTTGTTCTTCTTTTCTATCGTTATCACCACGTTCTGCCTCCCTCGTTTTCTTTTCTATCTTTTTCTTGGTTGCGCACTTTTCTCCTATCTCATCATTCGACTTCTCCTTTCTTTTCAACTGATTCATCTTCTTTGATTCTCCTCACCGGTCTCTTTCTTTGTTGTGCGTCTTCTCACTTGACAGAGGGAGGGGGTTGGAGTGTATGTACAGTGCAGACTTGTGTACTTGTATGCGGGGACGTCACCTAGACACTCCTTTTTCTATAGGCGCCCACATACACACAGATATTCATGATCATACATACACATGCTCTGCACGTAGGTACGGTTTTTATTCTCGTTGTCTTGGTATGTTCTGTGGACATACTCCACGGTTGGCTGGCGTATTATATACACGTTACACGTTGATACTGATATTCATCTATTGTATAGACGCGGGATACTTAAGATCTTCATCTCATAGAGATGTATGTAGATGTGGATGCTTGTATATATAGGGATGTAGATGCGTGTATGTAGGTATCTATAGAGGTGTGTTGAGTTATATGTCTCTTTCCCATGCCGGTTGCGGTCGGGTGTTATACGAAGTGCGGTGGCCTTGCCGAGACGAGGACAGGAGGCTCATCGATCACATGGGCATTTGATGGACGCAGGCGTCTTTCGCTCCTTCTACCGACAGTCCTCTCTTTTCATTCTTTTCTCTCTTTCTGTGCATCTCGTGTTTCTTGTCTCTCATTTTGTATAAGGGTCGATGACTGAAGGAAAGGACGAAGTGTACAGACAACATGACACACATGGACAATGCTATAGAGACTTCTGCTGTCGCCGTCATGGTCTAGGCAACTTTCTTCCTTTCTGTCTCGTTCTCTTTGTGTCTACCGTCCGTTCTCACTTTCGATAATCATATCAAGAGAGCTTTCTTTGCATGCGTCTTGGATCGCTTGTTATAGGTCTCTCTCCCCGCCTCCCCCACGGTCTTTTTTCTAGAGACAGTTGCTATTCGTGTGTATATGATGTGTATGCATTTGCATTTTGGAGTGTATGGTGGATGTACACCAATCATACAGCTTACCTTTTGTTGGGTCAGAGCTTCTGCGGTGGAGGCATCGTCACCATTCAATCAAATGTAAGGTTGCTTCCTTGTTATTCGCCTACTTGCTTGCTGCTTAGTTAGGCCTCCTGAGAGGGCGGGCGTCCAGTTGCTGTCTTCCTTCGGCGGCCACTCAGTTAGCAGTAGCGCGGTTGTTTCTCTCTTTCGCGCTTTTCACTCTCCAAGGGTATCGATCAACCACAGAAACAAGGGTAGCAGCAGCTTTACCCTGTCTCTCGGTTGCCTTATCTCTGTACTGTCTATCTGTGGGTTAAGAGTCGACCACGCGGGTCAGTAGTAGACAGGAGAGATGCGAGGAAAGCGGGAAGGATAGAAACTGCAGTCGTGTTTTACTGGCCAAGGGTTCTCCGTACGTGAGAAACACCCGTTCGAGTCACTGGGTGCTCTCAAGGAGACATCACGCCATCGAGTGCCAGCCGTAGTTCTAGTAGCTCCACAGCGCTGCAATCAGAGAGGAAGTATGCCGGCTGTTCAGAATCGTTACACCACATCCATTCATACACAGATACACTATACATACATACATCTACATGCACACGGCGTGCAAGACGGTTGTTTCGAGAACGTAATGTTTGAGCGGATAGATCACCGCGGGAATGAGCCCTCGATCACACACACATACAGCAGTCTTAGGAACAGCTCGTTCTCCCTTATCCTCTCGAACACTGTCCTTAGGTGTCGTAGGTGCTCGACGCCGTGGGCGGCGATTTGCTTCAAAGAGAAAGTTCGAAATGAGAGCGACAATTTCATGCTGTACGCGGAAGTAAGAGCAGCGGGTTACAACTGTAGGTGCTCAGTAACAACGAGAAGACATCAAGATCGAGAGGCCTTGAGAAGGCCGGAACAAACACAGGATCGAACGTGTGTCCCTGACCGGAGTACTGCGAGTGTATGTAGTCAAAAAGAAGATCAAAGTTTTCTTCGGTGCGGAAAACTTAAGGCGCTCTAAACTTCTTACTAGGTTTCGCGGCTGCTTCTGTCTCACAAGACTCGCCCTGGGCGGCAGGACACTGACTACGCAAATAGAGGCAAGAGCCAGTGGGAATGATAGGCTTTCCGATAGCCAGCGCCATTCAGTCACGTTCCGGCTGTGACTTTGCTTCCTTTTGAAGGTTCATCTTTAGACCATAAAACGATGTTATGGTGAACGTGCTGTGTGTCCTGCTTCTTACACACGCTGCGAGAAGCGAGAGGCCAGCCACAATCGGCTGCTGCAATGACTATCGTCGCATCTTCTCGGATGTGTACGAAGAAAGGTACACAAACCTACACTGCTTTGCGCGCCGTCAGTGGTCTTGTTTCCAACCTGTATTTCCAGGGTGAAGATACCCACCCCTATAGCTAGCTGTGGAGTACCCTGTTTTCCTCGCTTTTTCTCTTTCCCTGCCTGAATTCGATTGGAAGTCGCGTCACCCAAGCTCCCCATTGTAAGAAGATCCGCAGCATTTTTTGTCTTTCGGTGCCAGTGGTGGTGCTGTTGTTGGTCGTCTTCTCATTCTAACAGCTGTTGCTAGCGTTCTCATTCTAATCATTATCATTATCTCGAGCGAAGGAGCTGCAGCAGGAAGTGACACAGTAGTGGCATACGTACACCCGAGACCACAGCCGATAGAAGAAAGCCGTCATCTCCACATGATGACGACTGTCGTCATGTCCCTATTACTATGTGACACACGTCTTTGCTCCTCAATCCACATCGCTTTAGGGTGTACGTACATCACATCACACTCAGGCAGACATGTCATGGAACGTCTTGGTACGAGACACTTCCAGCGAGAGATCACCCCCCCATCAGTTAGGCTTTTCCTTCCTTTTTCTTCTTCTTCACTTCCTCTTTCCATATTACTTTCTGCCGAACAACCGTCAAACACAAAAGGTATTCTTCTCTTCCTGTTTGATCTTCCATGGGCGAGGCTCCAATGCTAAAGGGAAGGCGAGAGACGAAAGCCTAAGAACGGATGCGTCTTGGCTGACCAATCACGTGCGAGTCGTTCAAGGGACAATAGAAGAAGTCATGGCTGCGATGCAACAAAAGAAAACCAGAAGAGCATACAAGAGTTCTTCTGTGTATTAGAGAGGAGAGAGGAATGATACACTGAAAACGGACCTTACGCGCTTCTTCTCACATTCTCTCCCTTCAGCTTATACCTGTATATATCTGTATCCATATGCTTCCTGATGTATCTTGAAGGGAGCAACATTCCTCATAGCTATGTATATCTCCGGATTGTTTCTTGATGTATATCAAAGAACACTCCCCCACGAGAAATGATATGAGATTTCGCTTCTTCTTTAGAACTGCCTCCAAGCAGAACCGACAGACAAGTCAATTAAGGCGAGACGCTCGCATGCAATATTTCTCTGATATTTCCTGTTGCTGCAGTTATCAACACTCCTGTCCCTATGAAACTCTTTTGGCGCCTGATGCTCTACGCAAAACAACACGAACTGGAGAAGCTCTCTTACGAAGTATTATGGTGTCTCGAAGCTGCATAAAAGCTGACATCTATCTAGCTATCTATCTACGCGTCATCAGCCATTCATTATCGTAGACGTACGCTCTCTCTCTATCCCCGTAGCAAACTCACCTAACACTACACAATGAAGACTTGGCTTACGCATCTTTCCATATATATATATATATGTATATATACGCAAAAGACAGTACTGAACTACAGACGAAGTCAGTCAATGTATATGCATCCCTCTTTAGAGTTCTACCCAGTTATCTAATGCTATCTACCTACCCACATCTGTTCCTCACTCCAATTCTACCCCGTCACCTACCCACCTAGAAGCGTCTCTCTAGAATTCTATCTACCAGCACCTGTTTCTCACTCCAGTCCTACCTAGTCACCTACCTACCTACAAGCCTCTCATCATCTTCTTTCTTCGCATTAGAATGCTCCGCTTACCCGCTTCTCTTTCAGCCCATCGTTCGATGCGGTCCATTGTCAGACCAACCATGGGTTCTCCTAGATTTCGCGAAACTTCTGCGATCTTCGCAGGATTCTCGAAGTGCGTTACAGCCTGTATATATCCATTTACAGAAAGAGAAAGAGAAGAACCTCCGTCAGGACCATCAACGGAAAAGTCGATATAAGTACATGTAGACATACCAGTAGATGGACTGATGCAGGTACATAGATTGAAGATACATAGAAAGATAGATACAGGTAGACTAAAGCCCTGGATAGATAAACCCAGACAGAGATTCTCGTGTGAGGTCAAAGAAATGTGAAATTTTGGCTTTTCCTTCTCAGACAATCCATCTATCTACGTGTTTTGAAGATTCTCTTGGGAAGAGCGTAATTCTGATGAGAGAAGGAAGAAGAATGGGTTTAAGTCAGAAATATGTGCAGGTGATAATATGGGTATCCCAGAGAAGACGATAAGAATTTCTCTTTCTAATCTCTGTTTTCCTATACACAGCTCAAACTACTGAATGGAGACCTGTCCATACACTCAAGATTTGTTCCTCTGTCGAGATACCCACCGCCGTGGCCGTCACTACCACTACCTACGACCCCTGGAATGCACGCTCGAACTCCTCATTTATGCATGCACCCTATCTCCTTCACTCTTCATACGCCACGTGAAACCAAAAGATGAAGCATTCTTTTCTCTCAGTGTCAAAGGAGTTGTCTGAAAAAGACCTCTCTTGTCTTTGCTTTTCTTCTCCTCTCGACTTCTCCTGTGTGCATACGGATGAACGATGAGGTCGTCCATCCGTACTTACCTCAACGATAGCTCGCGCACGTTTCTCGGGATCTCCTGACTTGAAAATCCCGGAACCAACAAAGACACCATCGACGCCTAGCTGCATGCAAAGAGCGGCATCCGCTGGTGTAGCTACACCTCCCGCAGCGAAGTTCACGACAGGAAGTCTGCCAAGTTCCCGAGTTTGTTGTACAAGAGAAAGAGGAGCTTGAATTTGTTTCGCAAAAGAAAAAACTTCATCTTCATCCATGGCAGTTAAAGCTCGGATTTCACGATTTACCGTTCTTATATGACGAACAGCTTCAACGATATTTCCTGTGCCTGCCTCACCTACAATGACAACCACGCTCATCAGACATCAAAGCTAAAGAGTCTCTCGCTGGATTCTTCTTCTCAACATACGTACATCGAGACAAGAGAAACGAGGGCTACATGGATCTAGTCTATACGCAGCATGCGCATGTAAGGACACGTGACTGAAAGGAGCTTTTCGCTGTCTTGCCCCTTTATTTACTCCTTTCCATACATTTGTTTAGTGATGCTCTGTCGTCTTGCCTTCTATTTGAAAGCGCCCGCGCCACATGTCTCGCGTGTGAGTAGGGGACAGAATATCAAGGGAGTTGAGGCTCCTCTCTTCAAGCTCCATTGAACCCACAGATTCGCTATAGATCGGAACGACTGTTGTCTATATACACCTACTACAACAGATATGTTTGAAAACAGGATGGTACTAGGGTCAATTGCTCCGGGCATTCCTCTCACGGCTGCGTCACACGAGTCACCAAACTCAACTTAAAATTCTACGCCCCTAGCTTATACAGCAACGCTATTGATATATACACGTAGATATGTATATATTTCAATCTCTCGACAAGCCTATCAGCACGTCTGTCTCTCTATCTTTCTCAACGCTATCCATACATATCCGTATATTTATCTATCTAGCTATCTGTCTATGTATCTCTTTCTTTCTGTCTCCCTCCTACGTGAGTTTATCTCTGAATAAAACTCCGTGGCAAACATAAGCGACGATGGAATCAGCAGAGAGAAGCGAACATACAACATTTGAGTAAGAAGAGATCTTTCATAAGCCTATCCCACCCACTCCCCACGACAGAGTTCAGATGTCTAGAAAAGCTTTCCTATGTCTCTGTGAAGCTAGATCTTCTTCCTTTCTATCTCCGAGATGTCACGTCGTGGTGTTCGTTTTCTTCTTCCTGACTAAGAATTTCTACCTTTCGTTCTGATCATCGACGCTCCTTCAGCAATCCGACGTAAGGCCTCTCCTAGGTTTCGGCAACCACATACAAAGGGGACTTCAAACTTGTTCTTGTTGATATGATTCTCTTCGTCAGCGACCGTTAGAACTTCACTTTCATCTATGAAATCCACTCCTATAGCATCGAGGACTTGCGCTTCTACGAAATGTCCTATGCGGCACTTCGCCATTACTGGGATAGTGACAGCCTGAAAGAAAAGAGAGCATACGATCATACATGCTAAGATATGACTGCACGTATACGTAGGAATCTCTGTATGTATGCTCACATGGACAGAGGAAGACACGTCAAACCGATGTCCATGTGAAGAGATGATGTAACACATACTCAGCGGATGTATGCACACGGATACAGATAGACACATGAAACATGCACAAATAGAGATAGAGAGGGACAGAGAGAGAGAGAGAGGAAGAAAGAGAAAGAGATAGACATATGTCTATACAGGGAAGGTGGATCACCAGTGGATGGCTTCGAAGGAGAGTGAGAGGAAAAGCATCAGGTTGGGGGTTTGGAAGCCCAGGAGACAAGAAAGTTCCACTGCAAGAGAGGAGATGAAATTTCTCCCTTGAGTGTCTTTACGATGAGCTCGGCCAGGTCTACATATATGAGTGATATGGTATTCTAGGCTATTCCAGGTATATATGAGTCTAAATATGAAAGAGATATGCGAAGATACGTTTCAAAAAAGAAATGCAGGAAGAGCTAGGAAACACACCGTTGCTCGATCAGTTATCAGGAGGGAGAGATCTGTCTGTACATACAAAGGCTGGAGCTCACGGGTGCGTCTCATCTGGAGTCCCGTACGGACAGCACCGCCTATCGCCTCCATCGCCAGGATAAAGGTATACACATGTACCTATCAAGCTAGGAAAGGAAATACATGACGGTTCTACGTGATATGTCGGGCTAGCCTTACGTACACAAAGAGATCTATCGAGCTAGGGAATGAGCCAAACCCGGCAAGGACGGGGGAGTACTTCTACACAACAATAGCGACATGTATACAAGTAGGAGACGATAGCAGCTGGCAGTAAGCATGCTCTTATAGAGTTCTTGCATCCTGTCAGCTCAACACTCTAAAACAACGTTCACAACTGCTCCCTCACTCCCTTCTTCTCCGTGGTGGCTATGTACGTATGCGGTGGATAGGCAGGTTGAAGCAAGACCAAGTGCGTATAAAGCTGTAGTACAAGTTGATTGACAGAGAAGAGGAGATAATAATAATAATAGCAGGAGAAGTAATCAACGAGCAACCCGGTATGTATAGAGACGCCTCACATTCATGATCTCTTCTATAAGAGCAGGATCAGACATTCGTGCTACGCCTCCAGACTGACGGATATCAGCAGGAATCTTCTCTAACGCCATGACCGCGCAGGCTCCTGAAGCGAAGAAAAGAACGTAGGCATCTATACATACATATTCATTCACCCGTACACTCCAGACAATCAAATAGAAAGGTGATAAAGACATTCATCCACCTTTCCCCTCTTGGACTCGCGAGAAACGAAGAAGACGTCTCATCCTCCCATCTCTTCATAGTGACTTCCCGCTACTACTACCACTACAACTACTCACTTTTCCTCTAGTCATTTCTCCTGTATGGATGAAAAAACATCGATATACAGATCTGTCTCTCGCAGTACCCCTGACAGCCCCTGTTCCCAGTTTGGCTGTTCGATCGTCTTGCAGGCGACAATGGCTGTGGTATCAACTGCGGCGATTGGCCAGTGTCATGATTGACCCCCCCCCCTCCTTCCTTCCTGTCTCTTTCTTTCTCTTCTCGTGTTTTATGAGCTTTTCAGTGGTCTGAAAGCGGCGACGAGGGGTTTAGATATGTTTGTGTACACACGAAGTCACACATGTAGGCATCACTTCGGGGGAGGCCGTGAGTTGTATATGGACGGATGAAAACTGCGGCTCACTTCACTCCTCGTGAGACATCGGAAGAGAAGGGTCTACCTACTAGCAACTAGCTGTATGAAGACGGCTGTGTATCGTTACTCCCTTGTCTCCTGTCACATGCAGCAGACACACTCCCACCTACTCGTTGTGGATAGGATAATAAACCGATGATACACACACACACTGGCCTTGGAATAAGTGTATGTACATATATACCCATGGCTGATTCGGAAAGGATGTAGAAATCTCCCTTATCTTCTCACTTCTTCTTTTTCCTCTGATTCTCCAACCAGAAGAGAGCTGGGACGGAGAGTCAGATAGAGGGGATGAAGAGTCGGAAAGCGACTCGAGTAGACCTACCTACTTGTGTTGGTGTGTAGAACAGGTGACGTAAGAGCACTATCATGACTGGAGAAAAAGATAGATAGAGATGTGTTGCACGTATGAAGGCTCTCACATATGTGGAGAGAGATACCTGCTTTCTCTGCTATCCTAGCCTGTTCAGGTGTCTTAACATCCATAATAACTCCTCCTTTAAACATCTCAGCAAATCCGAGCTTGGTTCTCTTTGTGTTCTTCACGGCTCCTTTCGCCCCCTGGGTCACATCGCCACCGGCACCGGTCAAACCGCCTCCGCTCTCGCTTTGTGCCGTAGGTGCCATTCTTTCTACTCGATAAGAAGGCCAATCAAGGAGATAGAGTAAAGCGACAGATCAATAGAGACCGACTGAAAATAGACTAAGGGAGTGGAGGAGGAGAATACCTCCGATGGGGGGAAGGAAAAACAGAGGCGTGAAGACCAGTGAACAAAGATGAAGAGGAGAACAGAAAGGCAGAGTATCTGGAGAAGAAGGAATGAAAACCACAAAAGGAGTGAGGTGCTATCTTAGGAATGAAGAGCCGCTCCGCCCCGCTCACGCGGACGAAGGAGTACGGCGACGAGGGACTTCGGGATAGATATATGTCCACACCGTCACGGGGAATAGCAAGGAGAGTCTTCCAGAAGTTGGAGAGCAAAGTAGCACAGTACTAACAGGCTTTGGATCAGCGCAAGGAACCGGGATCCCAGGAGTAGGCAGAAGTCCAGCAAGGAGAACCGTTTCCTAAAGAGTTCCCGGAATCTCACTTGAACTCAGGATTGCTGTCTTGGTTTTGCAGAACGAAAGAGGATGACTGATGCTCTTGTAAGAGAGATAATACACCAAGGCCCTTGCAGAAGGATCCGGAGTCCTGAAGATTGTCTCGCCTGCAGTGTATCTGCACCTTCGGCAGTCTGTCGGCTGCAGCCAAGGACGAGACTCGGTAAGAAGAGTGCAACGCAAAAAAGTCACTTTCCACAACAGAATACCAAGTCCGGACTGGCTCGGGACCGAACGTTCATGAAACGTGAGACGGCACTCGTCTGCTTGCGTGCCTTCGAGGTAATTATTTCTCGGCCCTCATCGAGAACTCGGTACTTGCTCGGAATACAGAACAGGCATTTTGGAGGGCATGCGTTTTTTTTGAGCATGCAGAAATTTGCAGAGAATGGCTTAGTTTTTGGTGTCACTTGCGGACCAGGGTGGTACGAAGACTGTGTGTCTCTCCTGGCATGTGCTTGAGGGTCACTTCCTGCATGCCGTACAGTGGTGAGGATTTCCAAGGGCGCAGGCACGGACATGCCAACAACGCGATTCGACGCAAAGTCCGAAAATCATCTCCGCTTGCGGCTTTTCCAGTAGCAACGTAGACACTACAACACATACAGACGGCATGACAGCACTACGATGCCGACATGGCAGCGGAGGGCCTTCCCCGACAACGGGCTCACGAGGCTGTGGGGGAGTCTCCAGCGGCGGTGTCCGACAAAGTCATTTTGTGTATGAGGCAACACGGGTGTAGCTGGAGAAACGTGAATTGTACCGGTTTACCCGAACTTCACTATGCGTCTACCATATACGCCACCATCTATAATAAAAATCCCAGTTGAAAAGTATGAGTGGGGCGGCCAGAAACATGCCTTCCAGATGAACTACACGGGCAATGAAGGAACGCTCTTAGAAGGTAGGAGCGACGAAAGGGTGCGTCGAGGGGAGATTTTTATTCTTTCTGTCCTGACAGTCCTCGCTAAGCCTGCCACCCAGCGATCATGTCCCTAGCAAACACCTTTTCGTCAGATCTCCCTGGAGTGTGTAGGTTCACTTGGCTCGTAAGGTAACATCACTGATGCGAAGCTGAGCTTCCGCCACCAGGCTGTTCGGGGGGACAGCTTTCCTCGGTTTCGAACTCTGGCGCAGGCAGAGAACCGTCCTGGAGGTGATACCAACGTGCTGTTTCTTCTTTCCAACAGAGACCCCACGCACGGGTGAGGTGTATTAACCAATGCGCGCACAGTATGAGGCTTCTCCAAGGCACACTTCAGCCGGGACGCTGTCGTTGGAGGTAGGGAACACTCGCGGTACACACCCAGCTGACATAATTCCCTAGACAACCCAGCTGTTGAAAAGAAGCAAGCAGAAACAAGACTTTCGCTCCCTGTTTCTTTAGACTTCCTTTAGCGTGTTCAAAATGCTTTCGTCTTATGCTGCGTACTTCAGTGTCACCCAGTGAATGGAGGAAAGCTGCAGACGTCCCGGAGGCAATCCCGTAGGAATCCGTTTGTGCGGTCGTTACTACCGCGCATCGTAACGAGCCATAGGACTTCCCTCGTCTCTACGTCACGTTACCTTTTGAAATGGGTGTGAGCTCGCGCATACAAGCGTCCCGTCTCGGCGGCAGTTCGTGACTTCTTGCTGTTTCAAGAAGTAAATGTTGATTCCTCTGATTGGTCCCCCCCACCCGGGGCCGACGTCGTTCCTCGCGCCCGGCGCTCTCAGATGGTGCGTGTCATCGGTACAGTGGTAGCTTTTAGCGCGTCAACAAGACAAGCTTTTGAGACAAAGACAGATTCCTTTGCTCACTTGCTTCCTTGGTTACTCTTGCAGTATGTTTTTATTGATGCCAAGCAGAGAATAATTCTCGAAAAACCAGAAGAAAAGACGAATTAACCTGACAGAAGATATGAGCGTTCACACAGTCTATTAAGTTACTCCGTAGTCAAGCACAAGTTGCTTAAAGAGCTCTCCCGTAGACAAGAGGTTTTTGCCTCAAAAGATCACAAGAAGCTTGTTAGAATGGACATCTCAAGAAGAAAAGTATACTGTTCACCATTAATTGCAGATGTTTACCTTCATTGTTTCTTTACTGCGTCGGTCATTGCATGTCTGCATTGATCGGTGTGAATGTGTATATACAGACGCGTGAACTCAGCTATCCGTCATGTTTTGTTGGCGAATTCCCGTTTTGGAGGACTGTCGCTGCTCAAAACCGGGGGGTTCACTCATCACAGATCTTGCAGAGCTGTGTACGTACACTCCAAACGAATGTTAGCACCCTGCAGACCCCCCCGCTTCCAGCTGTCTTTCCTCTCTTGTGACTGTGCAGAAAGCGCTTTGTCGAAGAATACTCTTGACACCCCTTGCCAGCTGGTCCTGCAGAGCAACCCTACTCATGCTTCATGCAGTGATACATTCACGACACGAATACGTGTATGTACGCGTATATAGATATCTATATATATGTACGTACATATATATATGTATGTAAAGAGAGATATGAACTACATAAAACTTCAAGCTCTCTTTCTGTGAGTTCCGCCGCAGTAGAGGTGCAAGATGTCCCTCTGGGAGACACGAAAACGTGGATTGCTCCGGACCTTCGTGGATTTATTAGGAAGGGAACTTCAGCGTTGCATGGATCTTTAGAGCCAGAGACAACAGCTGAAGGTGAGAGTTTGCACCTGTACAACACAATAGAGCGCCATCCAATCGCACACCCACGACTTGAACGTAACGTTTGTACCTAAGTATGTGCACGTAGATATATCTGTACCTATGTACGGTATGCATGTTTATGTCAGGAGTATTCCCGTCTAGACCTTTCGTCAGGGCCCCTACAGCTAAGAAGTGTTGGTGGTGGTGAATGCCGTTTTCTCTACAGCGCCGCTACATATTCATCGTATTGTTCTCTCAAGCCGCTCCCGTAGACATGGCTGTAAGATAAGTTCCTCAGCTAGCTATGCAGCAGCCTTGCCTCTGCCCTCTCCTTTTGTACACAAGGGGACAAGCCAGTATACCACGAGCCTTACCTTCTCTTCTCGGCGACCCGTATATCCTTGACATTGACGAGAGAAGCTACTGAACTGTATAAGATCGCACCCTAAAATTTCGTATGCAGATGACTACCTGACAGCTTCCATCATGAATACTCTCCGTGCTAGGTATACATTCACGTACTTTCGGGCCTCTCACATGTACACACGTATGTGACCCATCTTTTGCTACATCTGTATGCAACTACATATATATATATATATGTATCTGCGTGTGTATGGCGCCTATGCGTGGATGCACTAAGGTGGGGTGAGGTCTTCTTGTACCCTGAAAAATGGCGAAGTCCTTCTGGCCTATATCCGTGATGATCCGGGCCTTTTGAAGATCCTTGAGCTGAGGCGATACAACGATCTGCCGAATCAACTGAAGCCACACATACACCAATACACATATATACACATATATATACATATATACCTACATGATGTCTTTGATCTCACGCCTCCCCACGTTGGTACGCATGTCAACATCAAGACCACTCGTTCGCATACACGTGGATGAGGTGCATGAAAGAGAACGGAGAGAAGCTCTCTTTTCGCCGACTGACAATGCAGTCTCATTTCCTCTCGACCGACCGTAGGTCTCTTTCGAATAACATTCCTCACCAGCGGTCTTGTCCAGCGTTTCTCACAGCTAGATCTGTGTCTACCATCGAGTGTAAGTTACGGAGATCTTCCTTCGGAAAGTCGCTGGTAGGATGTGTCGGTCACTGACTATGGCTTAAACACGGGAAGGTCTTTGAGCGGCACTCCACTCCCCGCGGGTGACGTTCCCTGTGAAGGGCGCTAGGTATCCAGCCGCATGCTATCTCAACTTCTCAGCAGCAAAGAGTTCCACTGGCCTAAACGGCTAGGTAGGTGTAGAAGAGAATAGAGAAAGAGCGAAATTTCTAACACCTTCATAACCGACTAACCTCCTGAATGATAAGTGCTGCATCCCAGCCTTGTGCTATGATATCATCCACTGCTGCGCAAGCCTGATAGAAACGTATGTCGCACAAAAAGACAGAAATCAAAAGACAGAAGACGAAGAGGGCTCATATGATGTAAAACAAGAAGACCGGTTCCGAGCACCAGGCAGCACTCGCAAGATGAAGACTCCAAGAGAGGCATCCGAGAAGAATACTTGGGAACAAGGGAAAGGTGAGGTCGGAAGCCTACTCCTAAGTCACTGGCCGCCCCACACACGAGACGAGAAGCTTGGCATGCTTTGAAGATGTCTACGAATAGATAGGTACCCAAGCTCTGTATCTCTCTCTCTCTCTACCGACGAGACATCGACAGCTGGGGATGTCGGGTGTAAGAGGGCAATAGGAGCTCAAGACTACTTCCACTCTACCTTCTAGCCTTGGAGTCGAGAGAGATATCATAGCGATGACTATCTGATCAAAGAATGTCTGAACGTGCCTATTGAAGAAGCGCGATGGCGAGGGGCTAAGTAAGGCATCGTCACGGCTGTTAGTCCATCTTCCCATGATGTTGCCTGACTCGCACTGACAATAAGGCTGTCTTCTCCACATGATGCTGCTACATACCGAGTTCGCAGGCAGATGCAGACTTCCTCTCAGGCCAAGCCCACACACCACATACACCCTTCAGCAGTCGTCATACGACATACATACAAGAACGACGGACTGGAAAGCATCCCCTATAGAGAAACAACTTCGGCGAAGGAATCATCACACCTCTTGGAGCCTCTCAGAGGGGGGCGCTCACCTCATCGACAGAAGCAGCGCAGGCTTGTAAGAGATTTGTGACTACACGCGAGGGAGGGTGCTGTCAGGAAGAGGATAGAGAGCAACCAAACAGAAGAAAAGAACACGCCTGCCATATTGGCACCGAGAACACAGTTCAACTTAGCAGAATAGGATCCCCACTTCGGTACGAAACACGATGACATAAGACAGTCTCTTCGAAGTTCATGAGTCTAAGAAAGGAAGGTGCTGTTTGTTCTGTCAAAACAAACCGCTGACCTCACATGCCTAAGAAAACTCCGCTATTCTATCCCTTCACGTGCCTCCTATTCCCACTACATCACCACTTATACCTTTGTATAAACTCCCATAGGTAGAGACATTGTACTTGTTCCTATTGACAAGAAACAAAAGAATCTAGGCATACACTCACGCTAAACTTTAGATCCTGAGAAACACAGCCTCAGTCTCGGTGCAAGGTTTCTTTCTCGCGGAGGACAAAGACCTGAAATCCAAGAGAAGAAAGTAGTAGTCGTGTTTGGGGTTCTATCTACCTCTGTGTCTGTCTCTAGTGTACTTACACCCGCGACTTCCAGAATGGCCTCGTCAGTCAAAGACTCGTAAACGCTTGCAGCAGACTGATCACATTGAATAGGAGACAGACGGGAAGAACAAGAAATCCGAAGCATCAGATGTCGTTTTCCTTTGAAGAGGATTTGTCTGCCAAAAGTTTGTGTAGTGTTTGCGCCCATAACGGGGGAGCACCTTCACTACACGCATACGCTCCTCTTGAATTATCTAGACTTTCAAGCAAAAACTAGCCACACACATGGGTAAATCTCTATAAAGTCTCGTCTCTTCACTCTTTCTCTGTCAACATCTTCAGAACTTTCACAGCAGTTGCTCATTCTTCAAAATCTACAGCGTCTTCTGACCTCTCTCATCCCATGCACTTAAGAAAAAACAAGGATGGTCTCGGCGAGCTATTCACGCATGCACGGAACACGAAAGGAAAGCATCACGTAGTAATGAGGACAACCGAGACAACAGGTATAGGGAGAGCAAGAGATGACTTCTCAAGCCGAACATGTCAATATGAAGTATGGGAAAGGCAGCTGAAAAGAAAAGCGACCGCTCTGACAACACCGCTGATAGGTAGACACTAGGCAAATCAATATAAAAGCACCATCCGCGTAGCGGGCAGGTTTACTGTACTGCACTTCCTTATCGAAGTTAGCAATGCGGAACACCTATAAAGCAACTTTGGTATACACCACCACCCACACCAAAAGTCTGTCTATTTATCTGATGATACAGACACAGAAGGACAAAGGCTCTTCGCCTTTGAAGGAAGCTCTGATGGGCTGGGGCAGCGAGGTGATACACGAGTACTACATGCATCTATAGCATGTTTGATACACAGACATGGTTAATCTTTTTATTGAAGAGCGAGAGAGAAAGAAGGAGAGCATCGTGAAAAGGAGAGACATACTTGAAGGAGAGTAACTGATCGTCGGAGATCACCTTGAGAGACACGGAGAAGAGTTTGAATAGCCTCAGGTGTTGCATGGAGATTTTCACATGAACAGATATAAGACAGACGTTTCTCTTGAGCCTCTCTGCTGACCTACATTGCAAGACGAAAGAGACGCATACAAAGATACGAGCTATGACCGCACTTAGGAAGAGAAGAAGTCAAAGCTGCCACTCCAATAAAGGGTCTAGGGTTTAGCACTACCACTACGACTCCTACCTCGACCCGTCTCTTCACTAAACAAACAGGCACAGCTTCATCGCATATCACCTCAGAAAAATGAAATAGACGCGCTCGCTACGAGAAGTTCAGGTCATTCGCACTCTTAGCTCGATTGTTTACTCGGACACAGCTGTCTTGCATACATCACTTTCGCTGATCCCCTCCAGTCTTCTTGTGAGCAGACAGAGAAGAGGCAGCATCTTAAAGAGAGAAAGACAGAGATGAAGGAGACTTTAGAGAATCAGAACGGACACAAAAGCGCGAGAATGACGCTCGCTTCCTGCCTTACACCGGCAAACCTCTCACTAAAGCTATGCCGCACGGCATGTAGAAGAGTCTACATACAGCAGAGAACGTTAGTGGCTTCATACGCTGAAGAGATGAAAAGGTTGAAGGAGAAGAACCCCTGGGAGAGTCGAGTATGGGTGAGAGAAAACACTCGTCGCGGGAGATTGGCACCCTTGGAGAAATTCTAGAGAAGTTTCTCTGGCTTCACAGAGGATGGCTGGGCATGACAGGATGTCAGTTGAAAGCAACGCGGTAGACTGTCGATAGAAGAAAAAGAAACTTCTTGCCATCCCCCCCGTCCTCTTCGTAAGGTCGGGCTGACGACTGCTTTACTATATCCCGAGGACGTGTACATACACCCCGAGGAGGTGCACATATACCCGGTGGACTGTGGCCGTTGTGGTATGGAAAACATACCAAAACAAGCGGACATACAAACCTCCGGGACAGAAAGAACATGCATGCCTGCATGCAGGAGACAGAAGTGAGTACTGAGGTTTGCTAAGAAAAGAAACGAGAGGGAGAATTATAAATAGACGCTGGCGACTCGCTACTTCCTAGAAAGCTTCCAGCTTACCGGCTCAAAACGATGTGGCGAACATCTTGAGAAGATAGGATCGATAATCCTGAGAGAAAGAAAGGAAAGTGAAGGAAGGAAGTCTCCTCTTCCTTACCATCTTAGAAAGAGAATGTACCTACTGGCTGTCACGCTGAGGACAAAAGCCTATTGAGAGGAGGCCGTCGGCCCGAGCCAGGCTCTTTAGAGCTAACGTATAAAACGAGCACACGAAACGAGAAGATATCGTCAGATAACAATACTCATAGTGCTCTCGTACCTGAATCCTCTCACATGCCTCGTCAGGTCATAAAGAGATAGTCAAACAAGTGTATACGTAGGCATTTCTAAGAGAAGAAGGGGAGTGCATTCGTGGTTAGTACCTTCCATTCTTGGAAGGAGTAACCCCCGAAACACAATGAAGATTTATGGTGGCATGAGAGCCCATTGATTGATGCCGTTCTCAGAGACAGAGCGAATACCTGCACATGAGGAACGACTTATTTACAGTCTAGCTTAGCTCTCCAATGCTACGACTCTACACTCCTGATATGCGCTCACACATAGGCATATATATATCTATATACATATATGCAGCCGTGCATGTCACTCTTTACATATAAATGTATAGAGCTACGAAAGAAGCTCACCGTGGAGTCTACGGTATTCTCCCTCATCTTTTTTGTATATGTACTCATATCTCAACACATGTATGTAGGTATATAGAAGAAAAGAAACTTCCCATCTTTTTCACAGATCTTCATCTCTGACAAGAAGTCTATGATTCTCTAGGTACCAGGAGATCTAAAATCCTGGGCCTGACTCTCTCCCACTGTCTCAGTGTCTCCTCCATGTAGAGGAACAGGAGGGGAAGATCAGCCGTACACACATATTCTCTTAGGAGACATAGTACTACATATCTACGTGTATATATGGGCTGTAACATGAAGACAAGTCTTCAGGCCCGATAGAGAACAAAGAGAAGGGAGAAGATAAAGGCACCTTATGAAAGAATACCATCAGATACGTACTTAGCAACGAAATTACAGACAATAATGAACCGTGTTGTTCTTGAAAAAGCTTCCATTATACGTCGAAGAGCTGACTGCGCATCTTGTGTCATCATATCCGCCTCATCTAAGATCACCACCTTCCATGGAGGCATCTCCCTGAACCATCAGACCAGACAGATACACATACACACGTAACGTCATATATATACACATACACATATATGTAGGTACTCACACATCCATACATGTACGTACACATATATGTATGGATACAAGGGGGGTGTCCTACGGTATCTTGGGAGGAAGCCTCATCGAGTATCCTGCTATGGGGATCAGTCTCTTGTTCTACTTCTTCTTCTTCTACCCACACACCGCCCTTACACACCTAGCTCTACGACATAGCTATGCTCTATATCAAGAGACCTGTTTTTTCAGCAAGCACGGAGGAGCTCCTTCATCGCATGTGAGCGGAGATGATCAGCGAGGATCGAGCCTGGGTTGCCGTGTGAATGTTGTAGGAGATCCGAGAGACACTGCTGCGCATGTACACGGCGAAGAAGAGAGGTCAGCTAGAGACCCTAAGATCTGCAGAATCATTCAAGTTCTTTCTCCTTCGACTCAGCCATATGTCTTAGGAATGAGAGGAGATCGAGATTTGTCTACCGGAGAGAATGAAGAATAAGATAAACATGTAAGAACTGGTCCTCGTCGTCTCGCCGTGGAGATGTGCATGCCCCTGCCCCTACCTCATTTCCCACACTGCCCGTCTAACATAGACAGATCAGATAGGCAGATCTTCAGATGAGCTACTGAAGAGAGAGAAGCGCTGCTATTTTTCAACCCCGGCTCACCCCCATAGTCATGAGGCTTTCTCCCCCTCCAAGGATCTATAGCTGTCTCGATGAATACAGACCTTGTTAGGGAGTTCTGTGTAAAAGAACGACTATCTCCAATCATGTTAGCAATGCGACAGGTAAGGTACATAATCTTATTCTATTAGTCTCGGTTCGCATATGAAGTGAAAAACATATTCAACCACTTCTTCACGTAGAGTGAGGATGCATATATATCTGACTACGGAGAGCCTCATATATATATATATATATATATACAGAGAGAGAGAGAGGCATATAGATATAAGGCACCCATACGCATATGTCTTAATGTGGATGCGTTTTTTTTCAAAGGTGCCACTATTACGACTCCTGCTACTACAACTACTAGGCGTAGTAAGGACTAGTTCATGCACCTCCCAGTTTCCGGATTGACTTTTCCTTTAGCGACATTCGTCTTGGTGAATTTCTTGATCTTCTCTCTCACGACTCGAATGCCTACATGCAGACAAACAGCAGAAAGCACAGCAACCTCATAGACATCATATATAGATAGATACACTGAAGATGGAGACACTGAAGATAGACAAATTGAAGACAGGTAGACTGAAGATACATACCCAGATAGATGTTCACATGGACAGATAGAGGTTCATACAGATACAGACTGATGCAGAAGCAAGCACTGAGAATGGAATAAATGAATCGAGCGATCTTTTTGAAATTATTCGTTCTCTATCTCTCTCTGTCTCCCTCTGCAGGGAAAGCTCTATAGAGACTGAGCAAGACAGGATGGAGTGCCTTTTCAATCGGGTGTATACAGAAGGAAAGAAGTCGGAGACGGGAAGAATCCTATCTGGAGGTTTCTCATCCACTGGAACAAGACAACGAAGAAAAACGAGACAGGAAAGAAAGAAGAAAGAGTAGAAAAAGGGACCTACCGCGATCATCGGAAGCATTAAGTTCAAGTAAACGATTCTTCGCTTCTTCGCGTCTGAATAGAAAGAGAAAGCAACAGCAGGCAAACAACTGAGAACTTGCTCTTGTCTCATCAATCAGGATCCAAGAGCACCCGCGACCTCTCAAGAAGAAGAAGACACACTTGTAACCCCTAGCCCATGTATCTATCTATCTATCTTTAACCCCTCTATCGTTCTCTAATCTATCTATCTGTCTATCTTCTATCCATCTATGTCTCTGCATCGAGCCAGGCTGCTCTCAAAGATATTCTCCTTGTTCGTATGACTGCAGGCCGCAGTCATTCCTTTCCCTCCTGTCTACCGTATCCATTCAACAGATTCCTAAAGACTTTTTCAGAGCTCTCTGTCTCTACTCTGAACGGCTTCGTAAGATAGCAAAGAAAGAAAGCTAATGCACGCCTTCACCTCCCCTCCCCCAGTTAACTAGCTCACCCGAAGAGTTCACGCACAAGTGCTAAAGCAGCCGACGTCTTCCCTGTACCCGGCGGGCCGTAGAAAAGAAGGTGAGGCATCTGAAGAATGAATGAGACGTCGCCGAGAAAGGAGACAGAACAGACACACAAATAAACAAGCAAGCAGACAAGGTGGTCGTGATGATCGCCCGTTTGCTTCAGGTGTCGATACGCTGGCTTAAGAAACAGAATGGCTAGTGATACATTTTCCAAGGGGAGTACAGACTGTTCCATACAACTCCTGTGAAAGGTTCGGACACCGGAACTAATGATATACTACAGAGAGGATTGAGACAGCCTTGCTACAGCCGAGAGACATAGTCAGGGTGTGCTGACCTAGAAATACAAAAAAACATCACATGCAGAAGAATATCATATATACATACATGTTTACATGAATGCATATGTATACATGTATATATACATATATGTATATATGTACTGAGGGCAGATGAGTTAGTTCGGAAGCCGTGGCGTAGGCAAGAGAAACAGAGGACAAAGTCTTGAGATTCATACATCCCCGTAGACCGCTTGGCCTGTATGTCTGCCACCGTCAATACATATATCTACACACAAAATCTGTGCTATAGATATAGAGATACTTTAGCAGAGATTCTGTCGTCCCTTTCAGAAGATCTACGTCTACAAGAAGCAGGAGAGAGCTCTCGCTAGATTTCCAGCTATCTTCATGGGCACGTGCTTTTTAGGTTTAAAAAAAAGGAGGTAGGAGAGGATCGACAGAAGCAGTAAGAGAAGAACTGTCTCCAAGAGTCTCTTACGTTCCCCGTTTGCAAGATACGACGGAGCATTTTCTTCGGCTCCTCCTGATGAGACATGTCCTCGACCTTACGAGGACGGCTGTATGGCGCGTGGTCGAACAGAAAGAAGACACATCATCATCACCGTTGCCCATGTGTGTATGTACCTGTGTGAAGGTCTATATGTATGAATGCATGCATCGATGTATGTATGTGCACGTGTGTATGTACGAATGCATGTATGCCCGCGCATGTATGTACGTATGTATGTGCATGTATGTATGTACGTCTTTTCCCACGTTCCATAGCGAGAAGGCCGGTACAGGAGACTCGCAAGGAAAACCCGAAGCAGAAGCGCTACCAGCGTCTCAGAAGGTAAGGTCACAGGAATGCATGAAAACAAAACTCCCCGGGGGCCACTCACTATGTCTCATTAACTCATTAGCAAAACGTACTAGAGTAAACAAGGAGAACCAAGAAACACCTCCTCCATAGGATAAAACAAATAGATGCCTCTACAGATGCGAAGATCAACCTAGATGTATACATACATACATAGACATCATCTAGACAGGATTGTATTGTGTCATGAACACACTTCCTTCTTACGTCATTCTGCTACATAAACATCTCCGAGGCATACAAGACACTCAGGGTGTAGATCTGGTGATATTCGACTCCCAAGTTGCATCCTTATCACAACGAAACAAGCACTCTTGAAATACGCCTCACTCTTGAAATACATCTTAAGAAACATAGAAACGTCTTCACGTGCAGAGGCCAGAGACAGGGTTGTAAGATGACCGCCACGCATAGCATCCATCCACTTACTACTTCTCAACCCAAGGCACATGATGCATAGAGGCAGGTGCCCGTGCCCCCACGGGCTGGGGCGGCCGGCCATTAGGGGTTGTAGACGGAGGAGCGGAAGGAGACTCTACGCTCATCATTCTGCTCTTGCTAAGGGAAGAATAGCGATAACGAGAAAGAAATAATGGTGTAGGAGATGTTTCAGAGGAAAGGGAGAGGACTGTCTCCTTTTGAAAAGATGAGGTGAGTTTCTTCTCCTCGTATGTATAGGGAGAAAAGACACTCTCGAGCGTGCCGGGAGGAGGTGGAGTGAGAGACCTCAGTTAGACGGAAGACAGAGAAAGCGAAAGGAATGACACTGATGGGAGAGAAGAAAATTCTAGACTGTTTTCACGGATTTCGAGGTGGATCGTCTTGAACGCCGTTGACGAGCGGTCACCCGAGTCAGTAAGGATTCCAGGCTTCTATTGGAAGTGTTCGAAAGGCCGAGGTAAAGGAGGGGATGGCGCGGCCGACTGAGCAGAGGTCGGCCGCGTGGCCTTAACGGATACTCCAAGTAGAACAGAAACAAACGAGAGGAATAGGACAGATCAGCGGGAACAATGAGCGACTTGCCGAAATAGCAGAAGAGATCGCGACCAGAGAGGTGTGTTAGGGAAGACAATGACCGTGCATCCCCCGGTGTACGTACACCAGAAGACATTACTCACCCGAGAAGCACAAAGCACCCCGACATTTCTGATGCTCTTAGGACAACGACGGCACTAGATGGAGAAGAGAAGTGTTCACTGAATAAAACAGAAAGCACGGGTAAACTTGAGAGTTCCCGTAAAGAGGAACTTACCTAAGAAGAGACACTAAAGACCACGCCAAAGAACGAGGGAAGAAAAAGGAAGAGAGAGGGAAGGGACAAGGACAAGGGAAAGTGAAGGGACAAGGGAAGGGGAGAAAGGAAAGGGCAACAGACGTGGTTGTGTTTACCTTGTGTGGTCTGGGTGTGCGATCTGTCAGTGCTCTCGCTCGGAGCAAGAGGCATTGGAAGGATGACGAGAAACCTAAACTGGGAGGTGGCTCAGATGTTATCGTTACACAGAAAGAGACAGTGATGTCCATGGACGGTTACCTCCATCTAGTTTGCTTCAATTACGAAAAGGTGCCTTCTTTCTTTCCCCGGGAGGGATGCCAGCTGTTGCATGCGCCTTGGGGGAAGACACAGATGTGCGAGACAAGGAGACGGGCTTATTCTTCCTGGAGAGAGCGATTGAGCCCATACCCAGAACACGCCTCTACTCGGCGTACCTCTTTTCTACTGGGTCCAGGTTATTCGCGCGCCCTGAGCCGTTTCTCAGCTCACACTTCTCTCGTGATGTACCGCTTTAGGGAACCTAGGCTACGGGAGAACCGATGGACCTCCGTGAAGATCAAATCCTGATTGTCCGAGCCACGTGAATGCTTCGAGACTGTTCACTAGTTCTTTCTCACAGCGACTCCCATTCAGCTGTGGTTGGGCCTCTAAACACTCTTGTTCCACTCGCCTATCGAAACTCACCGTCTTCTGTCACACATCAATCCAACCTTGTTCCTTCCGCTTCAAAGCCTTTTCCTTCGTAGGCCCCCTCCAGATATTTTCTCGTCACGCGCAGGGCCCCGAGCACATCCTTATTCTTCTGTCTGCATCTCTCAACGAGAGAGCTATCGCTTCACAGGACGGCGGAGATCAACAGGATTCAGCCGGCTGTCGGAAACGAAACAGAATCCTCGAGTACTATGGTGACAATGAGAATAGCCGCATACGAAGAATACAGTGTGTTGGGTTCACTCCTTTCTTCTCCGTCAGACTCCAACACGCCGGCAGGAGACCCCTACCAAAATTCTTGTCCTCTCTGCGCGTACGGCTCTTCGTGTTGAGCGTTTGTTTCTGTTCGCCCGTTGAAATCAGGGGGACTAGCGACAACAACCCAAAATGCGACTTAGCAGTTCCTGCAGTGATCCTTTTCGACACTCTCTTTATCCTGGACAGCGCTCAACAGCATTCTTTCAGCAGTCAGCAGACGTACCGTGTCATGTAGATGACCCGACCGAAGGAGGCCTCTACCGTGCTTTCTAATTACGAGCTGCGCAAGTATCGGAAAAGAAGACTCTCCAGTAAAAGATTTCTTTCCCCACCCCAGTCCGCAGGTCTCAGCATGTCAATCTCTTCTTTTTCTTCTCTTGTCTCCCGACAATGCAACTCGAGGCCCTTCTGATCAGACGTTGTCTACCTCTGACAGACGCCGAGCAAGCAGCGGGTGACAGTAGACAGGGGAAAGAGGGAAGGAAACCCTATAAAGCAAAGAGACAATCATCACTGAACAGACGTTGGGCTTTCCGGAGGAACATCCTTCTCCAGAGTCAAAATGGCAGGAGAGATACCACACCGAAGACACAGCCCCCCTCCTTCTTTCTCTTCTGCTTCCTCTGCAAGACGGCATACCTCCACCATAATGCCCTACCCTAATAGCGACCTCTCTATTCTTGTCAACAATGCGGGTCATGTCCCTTGGCTCCCACCGGTCAGTTGTTCTCCCTCTTCTCTCTGCACGTGTAACCTAGCTCTCATTCTCTCTCCGCCCTTGTCTTCATCATCTTCGTCAAGTCCTCATCAGTCTTCTTCTTCTTCGCATTCTTCTTCTTCTGCCTCTATGGGCTTTTCTTCTTGGGCTCCTTTTATACACCCGAGCATGCGTTGGGTCGCTCAGCCCCTCGCTTTTGGCGTGTCTAGTGCCTTCTCTTCTCCACCCCGTCCAACGTCTCTATCTGACTCTCTATTGTCTTGTCAACCTTCTTCTGTTTCTCCTTCTCCTCTTCCTTTGCTCCTTTCACAGTTTCGCACATCCATCACGTCAAGAAGATCTCGCTTTCCTTATAGAAGTCACTTAGCTTCATCATCATGTGCCAGGCCGAAGAAAGGAGCTCCTCGACATGTCTGTTGTCTGCCTCTGTCCTTGCCCCCTTCCTATTCGTTTGCAGTGTGTGCTGTCTCCTCCGTCTTTCTTCTCTTTCCTCCTCGTTCTTCCGTTGTATCTCGGCTAGGTCGAGGCCGCTCTTTTGCTTCATGTTCTTCAGCTTCACACTGCGATCCATCCCGAGCGGGGTGCTCGATCCGTAGAACTTTAGCATCGTCTTGCAATCCTCTCTCTTTTCATCCTTTTTCGTCCCAGTCATCTCCGCGCCCTATGCCATACCCATCGCCTCGGAGCCAGGGCCTCTATTGTCTAGGCCCCGGTGTCTCGCCGGGGTGTCTCTGCGGTCGCCGGTCCTTCAGTCTCTCCCGTGGCACTGCCGTCCCAGTAGTCATCTACAGACGAAGTATAGTTCGTAGTCATCACACACGGACGACAGCTAAAGAAACATGTACAAACTTACAGAGGAGGGATAGTGCCCTCTCAAGGAAACATTTAGATTGCTTTGTTAATCCCAGTCCATCTCAATCTTTCTTTCGTCACGTTCCTTCACTTTCGTATCCCTCCTCTATTGGGGCTGTCTTTGGAATCAGAGTCTGGTCATCTTTTTCTTCATTTTCTCGCCGTTTCTCATTCACCGGAAACAACGCCTACCCGTGCGTTTGTTCTTGGTCACCTTCTTCTGAACGGGAGCGGCTCAAGTTTACTCATTCTTTTTATCTTCTCTCTCTAGGTCCTCCTTCCGTAGTGCCGGAGGGGGGTTCTTTGTCAGGGGAGGTGCATGAGCGACCTTCTTCTCAGGTTCGGTTAATAAGACAGCTGTCTGCATGTGACGTTTCTTGTTTTCCTCGTGTATCTTCTTTTCTCCTTGGATGCTCTAAGTCTCCTATGTATTTGGATGAGGGTTTCTTCTCTCGACAAGATTATGGCTCTCCTTCCGTTTCTTTGTCTCCATCCCCGCTTTTTCTCCTATCGAGGTGTATGTACACCTCAGCAGCAGGGAAACCTCGACGTCTTACCATTATTCCGATTGAAGAAGAGGAATCAGACAACAGAGCCCCTTCTTCGCGGGAGCAGCAGGAGAACGTAAGTCCTACGCACAAGGTACATCTGCCAGCCTTCCTTCCTTCCTCATGGGGAAGTAGTAGATGCAGGCCCTGGGCCTGTTGAAGTCTTCCGACTGGGTGGCTGTAGCACTGGGCATGTGCCGCTCCTGTCCCTCCGAGGTATCTCAGTTTTCAACATAGACATGGCTGCGGGCAAGGATACTGCTCTCTTTACGGCAAGAACGCGTTATACGTCTGTCTATATGTATGTAGGTGCGTAGGGCTTGCATCTTGGTTCTGTTACACCCGTACGCATGAGCATGCTGTACATCCATAGCGACCACATATCCAGATTCGCGTGGGGATTACCAGGGAATGATAAGTGGAGCTCTTGATTACATGCCTAACAACCGTTGAAGGAATAGGGCTGAGCTTCCCAGATGAAGGCCCGCAGCTTCAGATCCACCGCTTGACTGTTGTCTCTTCTTTGGTGATGTTAGGCTTTGCTTCTTCCCCCGGAAACTTCGCTGTGTCGATTAGATAAGCCGGATCTCATAACGCTTTACCGCCGCATGCGTTCACCCTCCTCCTCCATTCTCCAAGACGGCGACTATTGGCAGCTTTTGCTATCTCGGACAGAGCGACTTTGCCCGATTCTTCTTCCCCATGAACTTTGTGTGGTTTCTAAAGCCCTGAAAAACTTTCTACCGTCATCTGTCGATGCTCGAGCTGCCCAGACAGCCCTTCTACGTCAGATTGTAAGGTTACCCCGTCATGCCTATCATCCCTTGTGTAACAATAAGAATGCTGGGGTAATCGCGAGCTTATTTAATCTGTTGCCTCTCGAAGGCGGAAGAGAGACATGTGGTTGGAGTCCGAAAGCGACTAATACAGGCCGAGATAACAGTCTGCAAGACGACGGGGTGTCTCTACCGTGTACATCACCGTCTAGTCTGACTGCTTTACTTCCCGGCAGAAGAGAGAGGCGACGAGCAGACACTTTGTTTTCATCTCCAGAAGAGAAAGCGCTGGTGCTCGCTGCGATTCGTCATCTGTCTGGAGCATTCTTAGAGTTTTACGCTCCTCTTAGAAGTCAGAAACACTCTGGTAATCTTAACAAAGGAAACAAGTCTTCTCTTCTTCTTCCTTCACGCGGGTCAGCTCAGGGTACGTCAAAACCTACATCGGTATCTTGTCCTTCTCGTGAAGCTCCCTCGTCTTCTCTCTCCATCACCTCAGATACGTCTGCGGCTTCCACGACTGCCCGTGGTCGCACGGCGCTGAACAGCACGGTAGCATGCAGTCCCACTGCTGAAGCGAAGCACGTCCGGGAAGTCGTTGCTTGTTACGCACGACTTCAAATGAATGTTTTTTTTCCTGCGGAGGAAGTTCAACAGGTGTTCAAGCACCTTGGTGATTACTTAACTCTACATGGTATGGGTAGCCTTACTGGTAAAGACGCGGCAATCATACTGAATAGTTTCGCTGCATGCGGCCAAATACATCATCACCACTTATTTAGGGAAATTGCGCGAAGGCTACCTGTCTTAGCTCATCAGATGAAGCCTGCGCATGTGGCATTGACAGCTAACGCTCTTGCTAGAGCTGACGTGAGAGTTCTCGGAGGTCTGAGGGCGCTATCGGTCCGTGCAAGGGAGACTCTGGATGACTTTGAGCCGCAGGATATATCCAATTTGCTCAATGGCTTTGGAAAGCTGCAGATTGTAGATCCTGAGCTATTTGAATCGGCAGCTCCAAAGGTGAGAGAGCGGGGGCGAGGCGACATCAGAAAGTGCTAGAGCTTTCGAGAAAGATCTGTAAATTCATTTTCCTACAGTAGGTGATATCATAGCCTATGCATATCTCTGTGATGCACGTGCACCTGCGGCCAATGTGCGAATCCAAATGCAAATGGTACACCGGCGAGGTATGTATACTCACGCGAATGCGAGGCAACGACCAGATCCATTTACATGGTTCCATATGTTCTGGCCCGTGAGGGACAGGACGGGGAGGAGCTGTCTGAACAGTTAACAAGCCGGGAGCCAAGAACTCCCTAGGTTTATCCATTGCCCGGTCCGCCCGTGTTTGTATTTAAGCCGAGCCCATCCATGCTGACAGTGTCAAGCGGCGATTACATGCACGAAGTGATACTCTGTAGCTCCACAGACTAGGAATTGCGGCCATGAACATAGCGGTGCAAAAGAAAGCTACGAGTAGAGCTGGGGTCTGTCGTAGTAGCTTGTGTTTGCTATACCAGAGGAAGGAAAGGGAAACGGTTTACCTCAGCGTAACAGGGCGTAAAGTGAATACTTTTGTCCGCAGCATTGGATGTATTCAGAATGAGCTCGTGCGGCTTCTCTTTTCTCGTCATTTGGGACAACCGCATCGGGATTACCAGCCCGACATGTGCATAACGATTACATGCAGCCGTCGGCTCTTTCTCAGCGCGCCTCCTGTCATTATGTGTCTCCTTCAGGTCTGTGCAGCAGTCCGTTTCTACAATCCTCAACATCTGGCCAACATTGCTCACGCATACAGCAAGGTTTCCGTCCACCACACCTTGCTTTTCGACCGCATTGCGGAGATGGCTCGTCGATCCATCCAGAACTTCCGGAGTCAGGAGTTAGCCAACCTAGCCATGGCATTTGCAAGGCTAGACATCAGACATAAGGGGCTCCTTGTCTCTCTAGCGGATGAAGTATTATATCGTGGGACGGTCGGTGTATCCTTTGGAAAGAAATTTCACTTCGACCTACTCTCAATTCAGCAGTTGACTTCAGCGTTTGCCCGTCTGGGCCTGCACGATCCTCGTCTATTCTTCGTACTGGCCCGTCTATCTAAGGAAGGTGTGCGTCGCGCTCTGGTGTACGGACGACTTCCGGAAGTGGCGGCAGATACAACTTCAGACAAGGAAGCGAAGCAGCCAAAATCAGAGAAGTCACAGAGAAATAAATCGCACAAAAGGCGAGAGATTGCAAAAGACAAATCAGGAGCTCTAGTGACGGTAGCAACAGGCAGTCATACAGAAGTTCACAAAAAGAAGTCTCCGCATATGAGTATAAAGTGGCGTCGTGAGTACGAAGCCGCAAAAGGTCGATACCGACTGGACGGCCAAGTACTTGCATCGCTGACACATGCATTAGGAAGAGCAAACGTCCCTCTGAGTGACGTCCAGTCTCTTCACGGCGTGTTATCTAGGGCGATCCTGAAGTTAGAAAAGAGTTTCTCCGCCCTTTCACTAGCTCAGCTCTCTGCCGGTTGCCATCTACTCGGCTTGCGGGATGGACGGGTGTCTCGGCTCTTGCTTCGACAAGCTGAAGCGCGCGTGTCGCAGTTTCCTGCAGGGGCCCTCGTGCTTCTCTTAACGAGCTTCGGAAACCTTGGTCTGTACAACGCCAGCTTCACACGCGAGGCGGTCCGAATGGCCCGATTGTACCTAGCTAGCTATACGGCACCGGAGCTAGCTGCCGTGGTAGTGGCTCTAGAGAATCTTCATTTCAGACACGAGGCATTTCTCAACAAGACCGCGAGAGCCTTGGTTGCTAGACGGTATGACCTGTCTCCAAGAAGTCTTTGTGGGGTACTGGGGGCCTTCGCTAAGCTCGGTATGGAAGATGAGAAGTTGTACGACGTTCTCTTCGACGAGGTGTTTGCTAATCAGCATAAGCTGAGCCAGTCCAACGCGTTGAGTGCACTGTACGCGCTCGTCCTTGTTGATAGTCGAGCAGAAGATCGAGCTGCAGGTACACCTCTCCGTATACTTGAAGCGTCTGTGAAGACTGGCAGCGGCGGTAAAGGGCAAGATCGATCTTACCGAGACACCCGAGTTTCTCCAGCAGCGCAAACGACAGTTATCCAACAGCGCGAAACAAGCTGTCTCAGGTTAGAGACAGGAGAGCAAGAAGCTTCAACACGTGAATCCGAACCGGAGAAGGGCACCGAGGGAGGCTCCTCCCTTCAGCATCCCCACAGAGGCTCCCGCCTTGCTGAAGATCAGGAAGACCTTCGTTCTGCTTGTTCTGCCTCGCCGCCATCATCGCCTTCCCTCTCTGGTGCCAAGCGGCCACGCAACTGGATGCAGGAACGTTTCGCACTTCTGCAGTCTCTTCTCTACGCTGCTTTTCGAGATCAGAAGCGGCTCCTAGTAGGATCTGTCAGCCGTCTTCAATTGGTCGACCTCTACCTCCGACTCTTCCGCCCAAGTATCTTCGCCTCTCTCCCTTTTGAGTTGAAAGCGTTCCTTGCACGTGTCCGCTCGGTAGACTTGGCAGAGGCCGACTGTTTCGCTTTGTCTTCTCGAATGCACAGAGACGTGTCTAACGCCTTTCTCCGAGTCGGCATCTTTCACCGAAGCGAGGTCCAGCTCGGTCCTTTCAGCCTCGACCTAGTTGTTGGGGATCGACTAGCCGTCGAGGTAGACGGTCCTAGTCACTTCTACCGAGAAACCTGCATGCGCACAGCTTCGTCTCGGCTCAAGCAGAAACTCGTGAGAGCTATGGGTTGGAAACTTCTGAAGATTTCATATCTTGAATGGCAGCAACTCGTTACTCCAGAAAGAAAGCTGGCGTATGCGGCCGCTTTCTGGAGGCCTATTCTTGCCTCTCATTATGCTAAGACGGTGACTCGAACCGCATGCGAAGTACTTGGTACAGGGGATGAATCAAGAAGGCAAGCGGTAGTAGAGGAAGCTAGCTTCAAGAACAGCGAAGACCTCGAAGGAGGAAGCCGGGGGATTCGCTGTATAGAGCTCAAAAGCGTAGAAGTAGAAGGGAAGGAGAAAGGGCGAGACATGAAGGAGGTGAACTGGGAAGAGGGAGAAGAGGGAAAAGGCCAAGCAGCAAATGGAAACACTAGACCGACACTTCAAGATTTCTTATGGTTACTAGAGGAACAAGGTGGCGACGCCTTAATAACTCGGTCTCGCCTCGTTCGAGCGATGGAAAGATATCGGAAGCTCTTTCTCTTTCCTTCTCCACATGTGAAGACACTTGTAGGAAGCGTAGACAGAAGAGTGATTGTGTCTCGTCTTCTCCCACCGGGCCCCCAAGCAGAGCCAGAGGTTTGGAGGGCAATGAAGGGACGACCAGCGACAAAGCTACTGTCATCCTCAGAAGGTGTCTTGCATGATGAACGAGGAAGATTTGAAAGCAATGAAGAATGTGGAGAATCAAGAATTCGAGAGGAGAGACCTAGTTGCAATCTCATGGTGCTTTCCAGTTGTGGTTCAGTAAAGGACCCCTTGACTACACAAGGCGACGACACAGAGGTTATGATTGATACAACGGAGAAAAGAAGAGGTACCAAGAGATCCTCCTTCAGGGGGCAACGGCGCGCAAGTTCAGCCAATGTGCATTACAGCGAGATAGATGCGTCGCGTGTTTACCATCTCACGTGCAATCCCGGTCCTGCAAAGGCGAACGATTGTGAGGTTTCATCGGATGGAGAGACAGAAGAATCGAAGGAAAAACGCATTAGAGAGACGACGGGAAACATCACCAGACTTGTGCAGCCACTACCTCGGCTGGTGCTTCCACCCAGGGAGGAGAAGGAGTGAACCGGGCGATGGTGAAGCTCAAACGGCAAGAACATGCCTTCACTGGCTCTTGGCATGAAGGTCTTATCTGTTCTTGCCTAGAAAGAATCAAGAAGAATGGAAGGGAACCTCAGCTCACCATCTTCATACCCTTACAAGCGTATAAGTAGCTGATGACAATCGGTGCACAGTAGCAGCCTGACATTCTCTACTAGCACAGAGAACACTCACAAGAGAGCGTCTCTTGGCAACTAGAACCGAGCCTACGTCCCTAGGTCCAGTCTCGTTTGTTCACCGCGGAGAACCAACCTCTTTCACAATCGCCTTTTTCTCAATGCCTCATCGTTAGAGGGAGCAAGATGACGTGTTTTTTTCTTTTGTCTCTCTCTTTAGCAGCGAAATGCTTAAGTAGTTGACTGAGTATCGTTTATAACCATCTGTGCGATGAAGAAAGACTAGCTAAAGAGTGAAGTTCTTCTGCTGCATAGAACGGGCAGCCGTCTCTTCCATTAGAGAGTGATACAGGCAGGCACCACTTCCCTTACTTCATTACAACTAGAAAAGGCAGTGTCCGCATTGTATGCGCGAGAAAGCAGTGATGTGATGAGCGTTGTTTGAGCTCGGCAAGGAGACCTCTGTGTGTAAGGGGGTGTATTTCACTTCGAGTCAAAAATTAGACGAACGAGTGTTTATCACCAAGAACAAGTGATTGAAGTGTCCGTCCACACAGGAGCTACAAACACCCAGACTGATGTTCTGAATGACAAAGGAATCTAGTAATAGGGCCAAAGAGAGCAGATAGGCCGGCACGCGGCTGGGCATACGCACTCCCCTTGACCATTTGATAAGCAGACCGTGAGGAGTCATTTTGACGCTCTTCTCCTCTCGATTAGATATATATATACATATATATATGTATCTCTCTTCTCTTCTCTATGAAGCATATACATATATACATATACCTCTCATCTCGTTCTTTGCTTCCTTCCTCTTGTAGACACTTGAAATATATATATATATATATAGGGATACACGCACGGACAAACACTCGACCTGACTAGCTAACGCCATTCGAAGAGCCAGCGCAGGAAAAAACACGATCACTCCAGGTAGCAGAGACTTTTTCAGATCTCCTTCATCCATCCATAAAGACAGATAGCATACTGTAGAAGATTTCAACATGGACTGACTCTCTTTCGAGTGAAAGAAGAAGTAGACAAAAAACAAGCCACGACGCTATCAAACTGTTCTTCACACTCTTTTCTATCTTCCTTTCTCCCGTCCAAGAATCTTCTCGGGAAGAAGAAGAAGAGCCGAATTCTCTACAAGTATAGGCTATCTGTAGGTAAGAAATGCCTGTGTGTATGTATATATGGAAGTGATTGCTTGACAAGAGAACAAGAAAGAAAGAGAAACTCCTTTAAGCTCTTCAAATACAAAGATCATGCTATGCGAAGAAGACAAGAGAAGAAAGACAAATGAACAGGTAGACAAATAGATGGCTAGATATCAACAAGAGAAGAAAGGCGAGAGAACAAGAAGAAGCGAGCGACAATCCGAGGCACCATACCTCTTAAAGGCGTTTTCTTTGTCGTCGCCTATCCCACCTTCCTTATATACATATATAATCTCTCTCTTTTTCTTCAATGAAAACATCATCGCTGCATACGTCCCTCCTTTCTCAAGAGCGCGCACTCCTATCGCCACCATTCCATTCCCACTCACCATGTAGAAAGAAAGAAAAAGATGGAGCAGGAGAAACCGAAAGAAAAAGACCGATGCTATGCTTCCTTTGCATATATATGATACATCTCTCTCTTTCTCATGGTCCGCTCAATTATTCATTCCATGCTGTAGAGTAGTCGTAGGAAGAATGCCGTCATTCCTATGTTTTGCATGCAGAAGGCTTGGCACGTTCTTCTTCTTCTTCCAAGCAAAACGCCTCCCTTGTCTATCTATCTCTATATGTCTACCTGGCTATCTACATCCTCTTCGTTCATAGAAGTAACGGAAGAAGAACCGACACCCCCAAAACAGAGAAGGAGCGAAGAGAAGAGACACAATACGTCAGAGCTTTTCTTTCCGCTCAAGACGAAAAAGAAAAAGAAGAACAAGAAACCAGGGAAGGTTCTTCTCCTTTCAAAAAGTCGCTTGATGAAGGTCTCTAAGGTCGATGATGCGGCCGATGTGACGAATGCCTTCCTCCTTGCCTTACAAGAAGCAATACGAGGAGTCAACAAAAGAAAGAAAGAGGGGGAGAGCAGGAAGAAGAAGAAGGACATTCAAAATGCCAAAGATCAATTAAAAAGACAGCGGAAAGAAACAAGTTACACCCGCTTGTATCGGTAGTACTCTTCTAATACAAGAGAAGCTTCACATCGGCATAGAGCAAAAAGATCTATCTACTCCTAGGTCGGAGATTCACTCGACGTAGTAGAAGTAGTAGTACGTACCTTCACAAACTCATCTTGTGTTAGCTTAGCTTAGCTGAAGCTTAGTTTTCTCTTCAAATAACCAATACACTGTGAAGATTTGTATGGATCTATGGGCCTCTATAGAGGGCTCCCGAGGTCATAAGAAGAAAGAACGCTGTGATGCATACGAACCAAGAATGCATGCAACCGCCAAAAAAGCTGTGAAGAATGAATGATTCCCTTTCATATACTTTGCTGGGGTGAAAGGTCTCTTAAAACTGTCTCCTCCCCTCTTGGATTCCGGAATTACATCAAGGAACAACAACTCCCTCTCATCACTCCTGATCGGTACCTTATTCTTCCCCTCCTTCCCTTCTTGTCTTCTTTCAATGAACATTCTTCAACATGTGAAGAGAGAGAACAACAAGGTGGTGAACGGATATCGGTAGGGGGGGTTCTCCGACGGAGAAGAGAGGGAGAAAGAAGCATCTAAGAAGATAACAGCAAGGCGCTTGCCCCCGCCTGTTGACGCCAGCAGGCAGAATGACGGGAGATAGGGAAATCTAGAACATGCATGCAAGGAGCACCAGATCATATTTGAGTGAAATGGAATTGCCGTGTTGTTTGTGTACCTCTCCACTTTTTCTCTCTTCTTGCCTTCTTCTTACTCTTTTCCATCCCTTCATTCATCTAGCCCCCTTTAGAACTCCTGTATGGATAGGCCTATCCTTGTTGTGGATAAAAGAGAGATGAAGGGTGATTCCTGGGAGGAACAACTCCATGCTCTGCTCCTCCTCCTTCCCCGGTTCTTTCCCTAAATCGGCCCGGTACCCGGGAGTCAAAGAGAAAGTCCCACGGATAAGAAGAAACGAGTCGATATGCTGATTGTCTCTCTGGATCGATAGGATGATGAGCTTGAGATAAAAGTAGAGATGAGTGGCGGTGAGACAAAGAGACACGAGCATGAGAGGGTAGAGATGTGTTAGAAGAGGACGAGTTTAAGGCCATGGAGAGTGAAGAACAGCTATTGGAAGAGGAAGGTGATAGTGGTTGTGGTAGGCCCCCCCCTGGAGTTCCTGTACTTCTCTTAGGAGAAGCTGTACGCCTGGCGGGTGATGAAGAGCCACCCCCTGGCAAAAAGCGACCGAACTGATCTCTTCGTGCTCCCCTTCTCTCTGCGGCCGTAGATCTATGACGCTCATAACGGGGAGGAGGAGCGGCGCACATGGAATAAGTTTGAGAAGAAGAGAGACGAGACGAAGGATGTTCTTCAAAAGGGAAAGAAGGCGGTCGTGAAGAAGATTCCACGGGAAGAAGCGTAGAGAATGATGATGACGTAGCAAAAGAAGGAGTAATAGTTGTAGTAGAAGGAAAAGAACTTCCGGCAATGCATATAGAAGGATGGAGTCTTTCACTAAAGGAGAGTTGTTCTTGTCGGTTAGGAGTATCCAGTCGAAGGGCATGAGATGGTTCCTGAGTCATAAAAGGTCTTTCTTCTCCCATCATCGTCCCATCTACTTCTTGTCCTTCTGTCTCTCCTCGGTGGTGGAAGGAAGATGGGACTTTCTTAATGTCTTCGCCTTCCACTTCTCGTGCTCTCATATCTGGGGAGAACCCATTCTGTGTTAGTATCGTCACACCATCTTCCCGGATTCCCTGTCCGTTCTGTACGTCGATCTTCCGTCTCTTCATTTCTCCCCCTTTCTCTGTAAGACTGATTTCCCCCTCATCACCTTCACTCCGCTCGGCTGGCCGTTTTCTCTCATCTCTCTTCATATCGAGAGGCAAACTGCTTGACTCCTCCACGGGCCTTGTACCACAAACACCGGCTGGTGAAGCACAGATAGAAGAAGAAGAAGAATACGGAGAGCCAAGGCAAGCCACAGAGGTTGTAGAGGAGGAGGAGGAGGAGCAGAAAGCCGATGACTGATTATTTATCTCCGCATTCGCTTTCTGTATATGAAGAGGCGGCATGGCCATCATGTATTTCATCACTTTGTCTTCTTCTCTCTTGTGATCAACTAGAAGGCTTTTGACACAAGACTTCTCTTCTTTTTTCTCCTCATCTTTCCCCTGTCCCTCTGTGGTCTGCTTCTCGTCTTCTCGTCCATTCTGTCGTGTGACATTTTCGCCTCCGACGCTGTAAGACTTCGATGCGTCTTCATCCTCTTTCACATCCGTTCCAGTTCTATTCCCCTCTGTACCCTCTCCCCGCCCGATATGACCACGGGACTTCATGTGGATGTCTTCTTGACCACCTTCGTGCCTTCCAGCGGGGGGGTGTTCGTGCATAGCATTAATGATGATGGCATTTCTCTTTTCTTCCAGGCTATTTACTTCCTCAAGAATCCGATCGGCTCTCAAGCCCCATGGCTCCGATTCGGGGCCAAACAAGGGTGGAAAGAAAACAGGTTTGAAGAAAGTAGCTCCTGATATAGGTTTCGTCATCATCATACGTTCCATACTAGGGTGTACGTACACCTCTTGGATACCTATCCCTTTTCCACCATCATGAAATCCACGGCAAGATCTTCCTTCTCGTCCAAAAGCATCACCTGCGAATTTCCTTCCTCCTTTCACATGTGAAGAAGACGAAGAGACATGCATGACACCTGTATTCTCTCCGAAATAGGGTCCTCCATAATGCCGTCTATGTGAGGTTGTGGCACTTCTCTTCCCTTTACTTCCTTTTCTTCTACTTTCGTGTCTTGAGGAAACCCACTTCAATCCAAACAACCCGTTAGATTGAGAATGTGAAAGATTCTGCCCATCTCCACAAGAGGCAAAATCTCCTTCTGATCCCCAATCGTCTTCTTCTTCTCCTCCTGCTGAGGCAATTCGGCTCGGTGGTGCCGGGGCATAATAATCTTTCGGTGTGAGAGGCCGAGAAGATGTATCACTAGGGGGAGAAGAGAGAAAATGAGTCCGTCGGGTCAAGCGTCGAGAATAACGACCAGCATGGAATGACGACGAAGAATCATGAGGGCTTCCAGAACATTCTCGTAAGACAGGAGAAGAAAGAGAATCGAGTGTTCCTCGGACACCTCGAGAATGTCGAGACATGTATGGAAAAGATTCTTGGTGACAATAATGTCTCCTTAGACGTGATGATGTGGTCGATTCAAGGCCCCGACCCATACTACTGCTGGTTGACGCCGCCGCTCGTCGTTTGTTAAGCCACGCTGAGGTGGAGAACATACAGCAAGAAGGAAGAATAAGAAAGCGGACATGCATATCTCCCGGCTCTTACATGCAAAAGAGAACTCGACAGTCCTATATGTATAACCTTCCCAAGCATAGGGATATCATATACATATACGTATATTTACAAAGTTGTGTACATACATCACTCTTCGTGTAGACTAGATATCCTAAGACTTAGAAAGGTGAGATGACTCTTCCACTCCTAACTAGAGTAACTGAGTAACGGCTTGCCTTTCTCCCACCCCTGGCCCCCCGCTCTCNNAAAGACAGAAGAAGAAAAGAAGAAAACATGTTTTCTTCCCTCCAAAGACAGAAGAAAAAGCACAAACAACAGACTCTTCAATAGTCAGACCAGCTAGAGGCTTTAGCAAACACATCATCCCCGAACAGGGTAGGGAGATAAGTAGGTGGTGACACAATTCCACATATTAAGAACGTGAATGCTAGGTTTCTCTACCTCCAAGTGAAACTAGGCATACGTATCTTTCCACGCCACACCAAGCCCCCCAATGACGGGGTAGAAAGATAAGATTGAAGAAGGAAAGCTAGAGTGAAGTCCTCGAGAAAAACACGTGGTCCACGATGAATAAGAGAGTACGGTAACGTAAATTAAGTTAATCAAGTAAGTACACGTTCAAACATGAGATATCAACTCTTAACCATTCATACATACGGACGGCGGAAGNNCGAGAAAAGAGAAAGGAGTAGCTAAGTATCTTACAGAAGAGAAGCTAGGCCGACATGCAGGGACGAGGGTGCCTGTGAAAACTAGAAGATCTGTGCTGGGGTTGTTGTTTTAGTTGACTTTTCTACGCTACGACAATAGAAACGAGAACGATGCACCATGCGATAAGATACCCCGGAGAAACATCTATAAGGACCTACCGGGCTCATCTTCAGAGAGACCCTCTCCATCACTATCATGTAGTTGCCTCCCCTTCGCAATGACCTGCCGAAGAAATTGGCGGGCGAGCTTGAATTGCTTTGACATACTCCGCAAGTCCTGAAGCGTTTTGTTTTACACCCGCACCGGAAAAGAACCAAAAGAAACCTTAGAGAGTAGCATGCATGCATGCATGCATGCATCACGTATGAAAAAGCACTGCAGAGATATATACATACATATTTCTATGAAAAGACAGAAAAGGATATAGATAGTAGAAGCAATCGTGTCGAAGAAAGTACTTGGGCGTGTGTATGTGATGAACCCCGACAGCCCATACCAAAAGAAGACTGGATGACCTTGTTATAACTAAGTAAAGAACATGGAGAGATAGCTCGCTCACGGTAGATCCTTCATACTGCATAGGACGATCGTTCTCCTACATGAAAGCAAAGATATAATCTCAGTAAACACACAAATGCATTCATAGAAGTGCGCCATCTCGATGAGCATTTAGGGAAGGACGCAGGAAAGCAAAAACGACCACTCAAGTGTTAGTCTCAGGAAAAACAACTCATACGAGAAAGCCAGTAATGATCGGGGAAGACGAGGAGCACGACGACAACAACAAAGAAGAAGGACACGAAACGGAAGATGGTCCCTTAGGCCTTACACGACTTACTCCATGAGTGTATGGAAAGAGCTTGACGACCTCTTCGGCATTCCCACGGTATCGAACCTAAGAAATAGATCACACACACATGTTCAACTCTGGTTGAGAAGGGCAAAACATCATCTATAATACGTACATGTTTACATACACACATTTCATACATCCATGAGCATACAGATATATTCATGCATATTCATACAGTATCTGGGGATTCCCATATGGACGGAAAACAAGCCACAAGAATGTCACACATACGAAAAACACACACATACCGAAGTAAACACGATTTTCAAGAGGGTATCTTACACAAGTACTCAAGGAAGGAGGATACATGACGAGATAGAAAGATAGATAGATAGACAGACAGATAGATAGATAGAGGAAAATTCACTTCCAGTGCATGCACGAGGGGTGCGAGCCTTAAACACAGAGACACGCCGACTCACAGGCATACACATGTGTATACTCGTACAACACACTTGCGAGAACCCCCGACCGTTCCTTCATCAAGACGCCGTTGCTTCTGTTCACATATTTTCAAACACATGAAACCAGCAGCAGCAGCACAAGGAGGTCACGCGTGCTAGGGCCTCCATGATACTCTTCTTCTTTCTGATCGTTTCTGAGTTGGTGGAGTAGGTCTCAACTGGAATGGACCACTCCACTCTTTCTCTTTCTCAGTAGTTGTTGTTTTCTACGGAGTCATCCCTAAGAGAGAGAGATTGGATCTCCACTGTCCCTAAGGGCCTACGCCGTGAAGAGTGCCCTCGTCATGCACGCCATAGTGACTATACTGCTAAGGGCACGTCATACGGATCAAGAGAAATCAAATAGCTACGTAGGCAAGGAGAGAATATGACTGAGAAGACCTGATCACCTAGATCTCCCCCGGCAGCCCATTCAACCAAAACAGCCTCTTCCGCTGGATCTCTATGCTTTGCGAACTGGACTGACACAACAGAAAGAAATTACGGACAGTAAGGGGGGAGAGGAAGAAAGCAAGAACGGGGGCTCTGTCTATTGCGTTCTTCTACGTACCTTCCATGCTCCCTGCTGAAAGTAGATACCACGGACACCACTGTAAGGCTTTTTGCCGACATTGAATCTCTTCAGTCTGCCACCCTTTGGACGAGTAAGAAGTCCCAGTCCTTCTAATTCCGAGAAAGTTGTTTCTTCATCATCTTCCTGAAAGTACGTTGTTCTTTCTCGTATCCATTCAGCCTCTCCACTTGAAAGAAGGCCTTCTCCTCCCTCCGAATGGTCACCTTTCTTGGCTCTCCCTTCTTCATATTCTTCATCTTCTTCTTTACATTCACGTCCAAAGCTCTCTTGGGGTAATCCGTCCGAGCCCCAAGATGAAGCGATACCTGATCCACGTCTCGTCTCCCCAGGCGTTGCTGCTGATTCGCCTCCTTCGCCTTTCGATGCTGAGTGACCTGAAAGAAATTCTCTCTCTTGTGCATCTGTTTGACTTGCCGATGGACCGTTCATTACCGTGTTACACAGCTGCTGTGGCAAAGAGAAGCAGACAGGTAAGGGGCAATTCATATCAGGAGTAACACCATATGCATGAAAGATTTCTCCTTGGCCTCCCTGTTCACCCAGGAGATCTCTTGCCGTAGGATGGAGAAACAAAGCGCCGTTCTGATTTGAAGAGGAAAGAGGGGGACAAGAGACTTCATCATTATCTGACAATAGGAACGATGGAGAAACAGAAACATCTAGTGGGGGTGCCTTAGGTAACCCTTCAAATCCTTCTTGGCCACGGGATAAAGAAGCATCAGTCGAGTCATCTTGATGATGGAACACTCCGTACTTACGAGAATTCTTCTTCTTATTCAGTCCGCCTCCTTTTCTCCAGGTTGTGTTCCTACCTCCTTCATATCCCTGGGCACATTCTCCTCCTTCTCCTTCGGAAAGTGTCGGCAAAGAGCTGAAAGATGATGCCGATCCGCCTTCACACGAAACAGGGTGGGGTCGCCCCGACTCAAGTTCAGACACAACTCCGCTCACTGGACCTTGTTGGACATGTCCTGCTGTGACAACATCATTGCATGCTGTTTGCCATTGGTCCTTTTGTCTTTCTTTACATGTCTCCTCCGAGCCAAATGCTTGATGCTGTGGTGGAGGGAAAAAAGCACATGTACCAGGTGTAGACACATTCTGAACTTCTTGTCCTCCCCCTGCCTCTTTTCTATCTTGACACTCATCACTTCCTTTTTGTCTCGACCACCACATACTTTGGTCCGGGGTAGCGTGGTGATACTGACTATAAGGACCGGTCCATACCTTCTCCTCTCTTTGAGCCGTTCCTTCATTTGCTGAAATGCCTTGGGGAGGCTGAGAGAATCCTGAAACACTCCTTTCACCGCTGAGACAAGAACCATTTGTGTTCCAAACGATCTGAGTATTCGTGTCATGATGGGAATCCTTCACCATATCAACACTACAAGGAGACATCGCATAGACATTGTATGCTGGTTGCTGCTGTTGTGCCGAGTTATAAAAGTATAATGGAAGTGTCCCCTGTTCTCCTGAGGCTGAGGGGATTGCATATGATTCGATGTATTGGTCCCGATGACTCTCCTGTTTGGGTTCTGGGTCTTTGTCTCTCTTTTGTGGCTCACATACAGTTGGGTCTTCACCTCCATCAGCTCCTCTGTGATCGGCGTTCTGAGAATCCCCCATGGAAAGATAGTAGTGAGGAAGAAGAGATTCTGAAGTCGGGATATTTGAAGTAGCCGCATGGTGGTGAGCTGCCTCCTCCTGCCCACTTACTTCTGTTTGACGACTAAGGTGGCTAGGGGGGAAACCATCGCTGAAAAAGTCTTTTCGTTCATCCACACAAGGGGATGGAAGAACACTTAAAGCCTGTGAGACAACCCCTTCCTCATGCTGCACTCCGTACTGAGCGGGGAGACAATCCCTGCTAATATCCCCATAGAGACTTCCCTCTCCCCAGGTAGATACCTGAGGAGAGACCCCTGAAACTGCTGCACCATCTGTTTTCGGCTGGAGAAGCGGATGACGGCTTTCAACAGGATGGAGCAATACAACGATTCTCCCATCAGGTGAAGAAAGAGGAAGACCGCCAAAAGGATCTCGCAGCTGAGAAAGTGAATTATCTGTCTGTTGTAGTAACTTACACCCGGGAACAGTTTCGCTCCTTACTTCTGTAGTATTGCTTTCTTCCCTGTCAAGGCATCTGTGAGCCTGGGCCAGGACCTCTTCGAAGGGTTTTCTTTGTGAAAAGGACGCTGAAACGGCACATGCAGCTACATGGGCCCCCTGCAGCATTGTACTCTGCGACGTAGAGAGAAAGGATGAGGCACCCATCAAACCAGGAGGGGAAGCAGCATCTGCGAAGCCAGAGACAGAAGGAAGAGGAGGAGCGTTCGAAGAAAACGAAGAAGAGGGAGACAAGGAAAAAGAAGTTGAAGTGCCACCGGGTGGTAGACCCCAAGACTGGACAGAAGAAGAAGCCTCGGCGTTTACGGCCTTGGTACGAGATCTCCTGACTCTCTTTCTTTTCTCAGTGGAATCAGTGCGCTTTTTCTGCTGAGTTGATTGGAGAGGTGTGTGTGTCTTCGTTTCGCACAGAGACGATATGACTGAGGGTGTAGAATTGCCTATCGAACGGAGACGAGCTGATGAGCTCGATGACTTGGCGTTGTACGACGTCCTTGAGGAGGGCCCCCCCGATCTCTTCTCCCCTTCTGAGCTCTCTCGAGGTCCAGACAACGCACTCACAGAGGGATTTTCTCTCGCGAGGAGGACACTTGCTCCCGACGACAGGACAGAAGCACCTGGACAATCTTCAGTTGCAAGGGAAGTCTGTGGAGCCGTATAAACATTCTCTCCCCCAGTACAATGAGAAGGAAACACAGAGCCGTCATCACTGGTAACCGAGTGAGCTTCCAGAGGGAGGTAATACATAGGAGAGTTCGAGGCGGGGATACCTCCCACGCGAGGAAGCCCTCCCTCGCTTTGTGGGTAAAAGCAGCCTGCCGAAATCAGAGAGATCTGGGGAGAAGTGTGATAGCCAGGAAGGAACGACGCTGACTCGAACGCAGGTGGGAGAATCGCAGAAGAGAAAAGCGGAGGAGAAGATGAAAGAGATGGAACACCAGGGCAAGTCGTTGAAGGAGTAGCTATAGACGAGCCCGGAGGTTTTAGAGGAGAATGAGGAAAACAGGAAGAAGGGGGACCTGCCAGTGAAGAATGTTCGTGCGAGGTTTGTTTATCTATCATTTCCTTTCGGACTCCCTGCTGACAGTAGGAAAGCCCAGTTTGCAATTCGCCCCCAGGGAGGCCCGACTTAGATGTCCTGAAACTATTATTCAACACGATGTCCCCGCCAGAACCGAGCCTTGTCCCTTCCTGTGTCGTAGACGAATCTTCTTGCTCTGTGGATTGCTGATACAATAACTCCTTACTACTCCATATGTCGTCTCCCTGACTAAAATGGGGGTAGGCATCTGAGACAAATTGCTTTTCTTCCTTGGCTCCTCCTTCTCTCACTTTCCCCTCATCTACTGCACATATTCTCTGAACCTTCTCCTTCTTCTCTCCAGTGGCATCCCCCCCTTTAAACTGTCCTTCCGTGTATGAAGGCTTGCGGTCATCCCATTGCTTATTCTCTCCCTTCACAGGACCTGTGCCGTAGACATGTCCAGTCCAACCATTAGCCAAATCTACAGCTCTTCCTCTCTCCATGTCCGTCGTCCCTCTCCACTGACGGTTCTCTCCAAGCCACACCGTTTGCATTCCATTTACCCTATGTCTTTCCTCGTGGCCAGATCCGCTTTCCGTGTATGTCATGTCAGGGCTCCCCCCCTGGAATCGTGTGACGGCAGCAGCAGGAGCAGCATTCTCGTGTTCCGGACGACATCTCTCGTGGTGCAAGCCGTTGTTGTTGTTGTTGCTGTTAGCCTGAGCAGTCGCTGTGACAGCTGCCGCAAGTTGCGGGGAAAAAACAGGGACGTCTGTTGCCTGCTCTTGTCGTCGAAAGGGCGTATGATTACCATGGATCTCGGAAATGTGACTTGGTCCTTGTCTTAACTCGGAGTAAGGCGGGGCACTGAAACAGACGGGAGGGAACTGAGACTGAGACGAAGAAGGGGGAGCGTACCAGACTCCAGGCTCAAGAGGCGACGGCGTGCTAGAGCCAACTAAATCATTCATTTGACTGTAAGAAGAGTTCTGATGTCGTTGTACTTGCATGTCTCCTTGGTAATTTTCCGAATGGGAGAAACCAGGATAAAGCTGTGAGGCAGAGGGAGAGTTAAGAGAAAGAGACGTCGAGGGAGCTGTTTGCTGAAAATGACTGTAGTGGTCGTGATGATGACCCGGTAGTAGGACCCCCTGAAAAGGATCAGGTGGTAGCGTAGAAGGTGCAAAACTCCTAAGTTTGACGGATCGTTCGTCTTCTTCTCTGCTGTCTCCAGGCAAGACAGGCGTTGTATCCTGGAACGGTGCTGTGGAGGTCGTTGGTGTCCCGGAAGTAACAGGGCACGCGTTCTCTGTGGTCTGAGGACTTCTTGATCTCGAAACTTTCCCACTGGAGAGACTTTTCGAAAAAGAAGACGAACGAGAAGAGGACGTACCAGAAACTTCTGAGAAATGAGAAGCCTTTCTACAACGGCTGGAATTTGATGGCGTGTTGCCGTATTCTTCGTAGGAAGAAGCTGAAGATGACTGAGGAGGGAAATCGACTACGGGGATCGTCATCTCTGACGCATTTCCTACGGGAATCTCTGCGTCAGTCGGCAGCCTCCCGGACAGCAATGCAAACTGCTTCGCCCACTCTGAAAGCTCACGGGCACGGGCTTCTCCATAGACCTGAAAGACACATCACACAAGAAAAGAGAACACGAAAACCGCTAAAACTGAGAAACAAACAATTCACCGGGACGTCCGTGAAAGTTCTTCTACAGCAGGTGCAGGGACACAAGGTGTCTGCTGAAGAAATCACATAGCCAGTCAAAGACACGTTCGGGGGAGACTGCGCATCAAGTTAAAAAGCAAAACAATGAGAGAAGACAGGAGATACCAGTCCTAGTAGAGCAACGCAACAGAGACAAGAGAAAAAAGCGAAACAGCAGTGCAACGGGATGACAGAGTCACCAACAGAAGATAGAAACGCGCACACACCAAGCATGCATCACAGAAGGTAGGGAAGGCTGCAGAGGTCGTCAACCCCTGGGTACCACCGGGAGGCACGAACACCCTGACTACGGAATTAAGAGACAAGGATCCCCGCTGAATGACATCAATACTAAGAGTAGTGGTTTTACTAAGCTGGCACACGGAGGAGGCTGTGAGGGACAATTCGACTGCACACATCTCTACATCCGGACACAAGGATACAGCTGTACCTACTAGAGACAGGGATATACAGCTAGTGCGTACAAACAAGTTTACGTAAGGGTAGAAAATCGGACACCCCGCAAACAAACGTGAGAATGGTAGCCTGGTAGTACTACGCACCGCGAAGACACCTGGTTTTCTATAAGTGATTATATGATGCACCCGCTATCCGATCACACTGTTTCAGAAACAGGCAAGAGATCCGAGTGCCGTCCCTACTTTGCAGGAGAAACTCTTCTGTCGCTTGGAACGTCCAATAAGTGCCTCCGTCCGCCACGCCGCCTTATTCTTGTGGAAGTAGACCTTTGCTACGCACAACCCTCCAGGAGCTCCTCCTGCCCACCCGTTGTCCTCCCTCGTGTTCTGCTTGCCTTCCCTCCTGCTGTCATTCTCGCACTTCTGTCTTGACTTGTCTTTGGTAATGCTCGTCGAAGAAGACCCCCAGGCGCTCACCGCTTCGTCTCCTCCTCTGTTAGGAGTACTCGGAACGCCCTCCTCACATGGGGTTGACGTTCCTGAGAAACTCGACGACCCCTGAAAGCCCCCTTGGGTTTGAGCATGCGGGGGGCAGTCTCCACCACCGCAGAATGCAAAAGCGCTGCCTGAGTTGCTGCCGTTCACATTGTGATGCTGCAAACTGACAGGCTCGTTCTCATGTACATTCTTCATCAACTGATGTATCTGTCCAGTCTCATATTCAGCATCACGGCCCGACGGACCGCTGCCTGCTGCGGTGGCCCCTTCCGAAGAAAGGGGAAATGGTCGGTTGCCGTCTGGCTGTAGATTCCTCATTTCGCCATTATGCGTGGGATCCCAGCTCAGGGTTACCGCCTGGTTGTAAACGTTTGTGGGAAGTCCCTGGTAGTCAGGCGTATTTGCATTTACAGCTGCCGCGGTGTTGTTGCCGCGGGGCCGAGGAACCCCTGCACCGCACCCACTCGGACTTGTATAATAGCCGTGTATGCTTGTGTCGGAATTTTCTCCATTTGCCAGTCGGGATTGGTCGGGGGAGGCTTGAGAGTTTCCATACATGCTCACTTCCTTTTGTCCTGCCGTGTAGACAGCCGCCTGCCTTCCCCGAGTTTCCTGACCGGCAGGCACATAAGTGAAAGAAGACCAAGGTGCCGCGTCCAGGGGTTGTCTCCCAAAGGGCTGCTCAAACGGATTGTACTTTGGAAGCTCCACGGTACGGTCTGGGTACACCTGGGCTCCAGTCATTGGGGACGGTTTTGTCTCTCCAGAGTACGGGAAGCTGAGTGGATGCCACGATAGATCTGACTGAAGAAATCCATTCCCATCTTTAACCCCATTAGCAGGAAAGAACGAATCGTTGTTAGTACCCTTGCTGCCAAAGTTCTCCACGACCCCTGGAGGAGGAGGAGGAGCAGCCTCTCCACTAGAAGAGAAAAACTGATTAGGAAAGCATGCGGCCGAATTCATGATGTGCCCCGGTGAAACTAAGAGGTTTGTGTTCCCTGTTTTCAGACTCGTCCAAGGTCCCCTGGTGTCTCCTGACAGCGTGTTTCCATTTGTTGAATTTCCGCAGGTGAAACCTAGAACCCGAGAATTCGCTGATGATGAGAAGGAAACTTCACTTTCTTCTCGCACTCCAGACAAAGAACCTCGATCCGTTGGAGCCAGATCTGTACAAGACAAACCACTTCCTGAAGAGAGGTCACCAGCACCTCCATAGACACCGTCCGTCGTAGGTCCGATTCCCTGAGACGGCTCCTCGGTCTCTCGGGCCAGCCTTCGACCTTGATACTCGACTGTAGTCGAGTAGGGGAATGTACCCTGAGTCCCAAGGCCTTTTCGGCTGCCAGCGCTAGCCCCGTTATCGATCTCCCTGTGACGTGGAAAGCTTCCGCCACGTGAACTCGGAGAAGGCTGCTGGGGTGGTAAGACACGTCCGTCGGTCTTCAGCAAAAACCCAGCACCGCCTGATTCCTCAGACGGTCGGCCAACAGGCGGGAAATATGAAACGAAAGGCACACCACGTGAAGCATTCGTGTTTGCTTGTGAGAAACTTCGGAATCCCCCGGTAACGCGACCCGCACCGGTTCTCGGAGATTGCCGGGGTGTGTTTTCTGCGGGACGGCAGACGAGATAATTGGGCGCCAACGACGTGGCCTCATTGGTTCCCCCCGCTGGGACCACTGCTTGGTGAAGCATGCCTTGTTTCCCTTGGAGGTAAGGTACTAAGCGAATTCAACGCAAAGTACACTGGAGGAAGGACTGCTGTCGCGACTGCACGGTTTCGTCCCAACGGAGAGTCAGGTATACACAGACTTCGAAACAGGTCTTGCGAGTCACGCTAAGAGTAGGGCACGCGGTTAATACGGAATCCAGTGTCGCACTTCTTCTACTGCCCCTGTCCGATACAGCTGCACCATGGCCCGTGGGCCTCTATCACTTCGAGATAGAAATTTTCAATACGCCCTACACGCATAGACCCTACTTCGTGGTACTGCGTGCGGACTGTAGGGACACGGAGAGAAAACAACGGAGTGCCGCATCCGGCCCATGGCCGCATGGTCTCAGAGAGTGAACCCCCCCCCGTGCACAGTGCTGAGAACCGACCACACGAGCCGAAAGCACACGTCCTGCATCCTCTCCACGGCGTGTCCCCCCCTCAAGGCGTGCTTGACCTCGGGAAGAACGGGAAAAACCTTCCCGCTTTCGTACTATTGAAGCTCCGCCTTGTCTCACCCCAGGACGGGAGGCGTCACATCGTAACTGCATTCGGAGAAACTGCGGCCCGTTGATATTCACGTATTGCTGTTGCAGCGTTCCCGGTGTCCGAGATGCTTCCGTACAGAGATACAATGACAAATACGCCCACCTTCCACCTATAAAACCACGGACCCAACCGGGCAATACCAAGTGGCCACCCTGTTCAATTCCTGGTACGGACGAGATAAAAAAAACGGCAAGGCGCCTACGCAAGTGCGCAGACCTTTCTCGTGGCCTCTAAGACCGGGAGGTCCTTTCGGGACAGCAGCGTGTGGGTCTCCTGAATCGGGCAGAAATCAGTAGCGCGGTGGAGCCGGGCATCCCAGATGTCACTGCATCTGACCTGTGCAGCTCTGGCGATTGATTCCCTCGAAAACAACGGGGTCCGCGAAGCCTGGAGAGATGAGACAGGTCTTTGGGGCCAGAAAAAAAGCCTCCAAATGGCTCCCGACTGGAACTTGACCCTGGCTGAGAGAAAACGAAGAAGCGGGAGAAGACAGAAAATAAACCGGCTACTGGCAGTTCTCTGGCAGATCTGCGAGCAGCCCCGGACCGTCCCTACCGCTGGCTGCCTCCCGAGTAGTCAGGACGCCGTAAGTCCACGTCGCCTGAAGGACTAAGACGAAAAAAGGCCAAGTTAATGGGAAAAAGACACGTGGGAAAAAAGCGAAACTGCAGAATGCAAGAAGCCAGGTTCGCAGCGGATCCCGCAACACCCATTCGCCGGAGGGAGCAGCAAACACCGTACAGTTGGCTTTCCACCACTTTACCGCGATCACTTCTTATTCAAACGCGGAATAGAAAAAAGCTCCGCAGGCAGGGGCACGAAAGTATTCCGTTTCCTGAACAGCACACGCGCGCGCAACACAGGAGCCAGCTCAGAAAAGACAGGAGCCGACGGCCGCCTTTTGACAGGACGGGAAGCTGCTGGGCCACGCTCGTCGTGGCGTGTGTCACACGTATTCAACTTTAACCTGAGTCCCGAACGGCAAGTTGACACGGCTCTCGGTCCGCCCGCCCGTTCATGTGCATGAATGCCTTCAAGGCAGCCGCTAATGTCTGGCCTTCTTTGGCGGGTGCTCGCGGGGTAACATGCTCACTTAGCTCTTGGTCCAAACCCAGCTAGTGTAGAAGCTCGCATGCTGTTGGGCCACCTGCGCTCAAACCTCAACGTCACGCTTCTTGCGCCCCTTTATCCGACAGTGGATCGTTAGCATGAATTCTCAGACTGGAGCTGAGCCCGGTCTTCTGAGAAGCGTACGTGGGTCAGAGTAGTCGTCTGTTCGGCAAGATCTCCCTGCGTAAGCTCAGAAATAGCGACAACTACTGGTGAGGGATACAGCCCTGTGTGTCAATCGGCGGCGGTTGTAACCCCGGTGCGACACACTTCCTCAATAGTCTATGGAACAATCCGAGTGGAGAACAAAGGCGTGACGGACAAAGACACTCTGACCAGCCCAAAACGTGTCCGAACAGTTGCTGCTGCATCGCCTCTCCGAGCGTGCTTCTGGACAGGTAGACCACGGTCGCGCGACCGGATCAGACAGACCGAGAAACCCGGAAAACCGTGGCCATGCGGAAGAGTCTTGCTTGTCCTATGGTGTGAATTGCTGACCCGTGCACCCAGGCGGATAGGTGATTGTTACCTTGGAGTATACGTTGTTTGTCAAGGCTGTACTCCGCAGTGCAACTGGTTTGTTCGACCTATCCGGATGTGCAACTTGACACGTGGGCCACTGGGGGTCTTGGGCGAGGAAAGGACGAATACATAGCTGCCTGCAGAAGTATAGCTTGAGGAAGCAAGTCTACGCGGTACGCGACCTTGCTGTACCTGCTAGGACCGAGATTTTTGCATGATCAACATGCGTGTCACTGCGGCTTACGTGTGCCCGCTATCCCTGTTGCGTCACGCCTTCCAGGACTGAGCAGCGTACGTTCCACGGGATATCGCTAACGTTGGTTCCCTCCGTCTCCCTCTAGCCGGCCCAGACCCCCGAATCGGTGGCGGCCACAGGCTGGGAGACGTATGCTACGCTGGAACCACTACAGAACTAGGTAGTCCTGCATGCTGCAGTTGTTAAACTTGTAACGAAAACGCGTGGACACTACGGGGCATCGCAAGTGCATAGCTCTTTCCCGTGCAAGTGATGCTGCGGCCATGTCTCTTTTCCTTTGTCCAGCCCCCCTTGAACATAGCAGGGCTTCATTCGAGTGTGCCAGAACCTCAGAAACTGATTAACGACTGAGTCCCCGAGCAGCTGCTGGAGTCGACTCCTTCCTTTGGTAATCATCTTCTAGTAGTCGTCCCATCAAAAAGAAACCAGCTTCTTCAGGTCATCACTGTTCACTTTTTTAGACCTCCACACACTGATTGCACGCGTAGTGCACGTGCACGGCTCTCCTTGCTGAAGAGGAGGGACGTGCAGAGCCCCCGCTCCGCCCCGGCGGGGCGGTGTGCTGGCTAATGCCGAAGCCGACGGATTCTGTTTGCTGGCCGGAAACGTCATTGGATGAGCTGTTCGGCGTGGGGGCGGCCAGGTAGGTTTGTTTGATTGCTGGAGAAGACGGTCGCGTCTGTGCTGCCCACACTGGTGGTGGCGCTTTTTGGCGGACACCCTGGGAGAGCCAGGACCGGCGAGTCGGCGCGCTAACATAGCGCGCGTCGGTGGCGCCTGACGCTGCCTCCAAGCTTTCCTGAGCTTCTGTTGCTTCTCCCTCCGCAACAGTGGCACGCACAGAGCAGGCAAACGCTTTGTAGTACCCCTGATAGCTGAGACAGAATATCAGATCATTTCATTCTTCACCTCATCGGCTTTTTTGTCCGGAGCCCCCACGGGGAACGATCTTGCTGCGAGATTTTAGTAACGGAGAACAAGCCCGCAAACCGTCGCAGTATCTGATCTTTTGAAACGGAACAATGGAGGCTCTACGTTTTTCCATCGTCCTTCTTCTCTTGGCGGCGCCTATAGTGGCGCGCTGTGAGACCTCTTCCCAGATTGTAGACAGCGAGGATCTTATGATGGAGCAGGAAGAGATGTCGATCCAAGAAGTCCACGAAATGTCCGAAGACATGACTTCCAGCCCACTTCGCTACCTTGAGGAAGAAGAGAGCTCCGAGGGGATGTACATTGTTCCCGAAACTTTCACTCCGTTGCGCTCGCTTGGTAAAAAGAATCGAGCGGTTTACGTCGCGGCTCCTGCGAAGTACGTTGCTCCAGCTGTTCACAAAAAAGCAGCGGCACCTATCCAGTACGTGCAGGCGCCTCTGAAGTATACGCCAGCAATTTCGAAGAAGGGTCGCCGCCTCGCAGCTGAGATGCCCGTCGAGGAGGAGATGTCGACCATCTCAGTCGACAGTGAACTGGACGGTGATCGTGACCTGCACCGCACTCGTGGTTACTACGTGGCCTACACACCGTACGCATACGCGCCTTACGTCCATGCCAGTCCGTACTGCGCGATGGGCTCCTCATGCGCTCGCTACCTGAATACCGAGGTCGATAGCGAAGACGTCTCTGAGGGACTTATTGAGAGCGCTCCTGAGCGTTCGATGGGTAGAAAGAGCCGTGCCGTGTACACCGCTCCCATGCCCAAAACATATGTTCCCGCTCCTGCGCATAAGAAGGCCGCCGCTCCTGTGTATCGCCCGGCTACCGTTGTTCAGAAGTCCACCCCTGTCCACAAGTCAACCCCAGTTACCAAGAAATCTCCTCCTGTTGTCCACAAGAAGTCGGCTCCCACCCCCCGGTCCAAGGTTTACCAGCCAGCTGTCACACATACAAGTTCGAAGTACATGCCCTCTGTCTCCAAGAAGGGCCGTCGGCTCGCTGAGGAAGCCGTCAGCGAGGAGGAGGCCACCATCTCCGAGGGTGAAACCGAACAGGAAGAGCGCGAGCTAAAGAAACGCGCAGCTTACTACTATCCCGTGTATCCAGTTGTTGCCGCCCCCTACTGCTCAAAAGGCACAGGTTGTTATTAAGACAGTGGCTTCACAGTGTGTCGCTTTCCAGTGTTTACCATCTTTGCCCCGTGATTGAGTGGGCTTTCCTTTGTAGTTCCTCCCTTTCTAACTCATCCTTTGTTCCCCCGAACACGATCAGGCAGGCTAACGTGTTTCGTGGCGTCTCTGCTTTCGGCTCCCGCCGGGACAATCTGCTCAACTGAATGGCTAGCACAAGCACAAAAGTGGACTGTATTCAGTTGATGTACTTTGCTCGTGCTCGAAATAGGCAAGTGGCATTAAGATACCGCCGTCCCATCTCGAGCCACCAGTGCCAGCTTTTTATCCTGTAGTTGCCGCTTCTGCCATTCTGGAAGGCCGGGACTAGTCTCCCGTAGCCACAGCACTTGGGACAGCAGCAGTAAGGAGTGGGCCTCGAGTAGAACGAGGTGACCTCAGAAGGGCTACCCAGGTCCAGCCGCCCTGCCGATACAAGACACCTCACCAAGGTCTTCACAGCGTGTGTAACAGTTCGCATACGGACTTTTGTAGCACGCAAGAAAGAGGTCGAGAAGAGGTGACTACATTCTTGTATGATTCCATGGCTTCATCGCGGTTCCGGACCTGCGGAAGTGTGGTGTAGAGCAGAAGCTGACTTCAGTGTACAGCTACAATACGACAACGGAAGAGCATTAGGCCCGGAGCTGCCGCGGCTTTCTGTACCGTCGCTGTCATACCTGCCTGACTACACCTGACACGGCTAAGGTCTTCTTCGGCTGGGCGGACTAGGCCGTCTTCTACGCGGCACCTCCGTTTTGCTAAATGCCGCACTCGCAGCCAGCTGTCCCCGAGTGGCTACGGAGGCTGGCCACAATTTTTATCGTGTATATCCCAGACGTCTGACTTCACTTTGTCCTTACTAGGCGCAGCCTACCTGTGCGGACCGGTCGGCTTCTCACCTGATGTCTCGAGCATACCACTCAGGGGAAAACAAGTCAGAAGAAACGCAGCAGCCCCGAGACCAAGAAGAAGCCCCGGCTCACCCGGTGGACGGAAGGAGAAGCATAAAAAAAAACTAGATGGGAATTGAGACTGCTGCTCGCGCCAGGCAGCCCATCGGCTTCGTAGCCGCAGCTGGCCCTTGATCTTATGGGTCACAGAAGTGGCTACCGTTCCAGCGGTGTGTGCATCAGCACTCCCAGTACAGTACTAGGGGGGCTGTCAAGAAGTTGTCCCCGATAACCACAGAGGGCAGGAATGGCCCAACGCGCTTTCCTGCCTTGTCACACCTTCGGATATGTCATAGGCTGACTGGCATCTGGTTGGCTAGCACCTGTATAATATCCAGACGCCCGCTTTCATGCCTGGCACGCATGGACCTCGGTAGAGTCTGCGGAGCAAAGGTCCGAGGAATGTGGTCTACACTATGGAGGCGGTGGCCGACACAGCCTACTTCACAATAGAAATAGAACAAGTTGGCTAAGAGGCACAGCAGAGCAGGTATAGTCCCAGGTACGTTGGTTACTAGCGGGTACTGGTGTTGACAAATTTTGTTTTTCTAGACACTTCGCACCGAGAAAGCTACAACAATACCGATTATTTCGGACAATGGATCCAGGGCTGTCGTGGGCCGCCATGCCTACGATGTTGCCGTCACGGACCTGATGCACCAGGACTGATGACCTCAAAGGGATTCCGGCTGCGACCCGGCAGCTAACAGACCGAACCTATGCTGCCTACGAACAAGGAATCACGGTATTGTGGGCCTCATTGATGAGCCCCATTTTACAGTCTCAGAGGCACGTCTCACTCACCGACAAGTCTCCCACGTGGCCGGACAGCCAGTCGTGCCAGTTCTTTTCCCACAGGAGGGCACGGACGTGGCGGCGACCACTGAACTATCCGCCCTGAGTAGGCTGCAACACGCACACAAGAACTTCTTGATAAGGAGGCCTGCAGCCAGCGACCTGACAGGTCGGCCATGGTGTCAGCCTGTTCGCGCCACCACTGGGATAGGAACCAAAAAGCGCAGCCCCTTGCGAGGCAGGCGACACGGCGTCCGAACTCTTCGCCAGGCACCAATCCCCGTCCGACTCGGTCTTCCTCTCACGGCGGCAGTGAGAGGCTTCGGTCGAAGGTGTCCTTACCGTTCATATCTTTTCTCGCGCTCTCTGTGGTCTGAATTCGTCGTGGTGTTTGAACTGTTTCCGTGGCGGGCCTATAACTCACAATCAGGTACTTCGCGCCTCGCGCAATTTTCTTAGGTCAAGATGAATTTCCAACTCTCGTTTGTTCTCCCGGTCCTGTGCCTGCTGCCACTGGTGGCAAGCACTACGGTTCCGGATTACACGGTGGGCATCGAGTACAGTGCGCCGGTTCGTGCTACGGCGGAATTGCATACCGAAAGCATGGGCTCTGAAGAGAGCTTGCTGTATGACTCTACTGATGTGCGCTATCTTGCCGAAGAAACCTCTACCGAAATCTCTTTGGAAGACGCTGACAATGAGCGCTCCCTGGGGAAGAAGAAACAGCCGGAGATCATTGTCGCCGCTCCCGTGAAGAAGGCCGCCCCTGTAATGGCTGTCGCCACAAAGATGCCCGTCCAGACGAAGTACGCGGCTCCGACCAAGAAGTGGCGTCGCTTGTCTGCTCTCTCTGAGAGCAGTGAAGTCCAGCCAAGTTCCGTTCAGTTGGAAGAAGACTCCCTCCAGGCTGTCTCGCAGTCCGCAGCCGAATCTGAGATGGTCCCCGCTCAGTCGGTTGAGGATTCATCCGAGCAGGCCTTTTCACAGGGTTCGGAGTCGGCGGAGGCATCCCACATTCCAGAGGAGACGCAGAACACTGAGGGCGAAGACGACCGGGATCTGGGCCACCGTAAGTCTATGTACGTCGTCCCCACCGT
>NW_027153383.1:60750-61325 GCF_002600585.1 Cystoisospora suis
TCGAAGAAGTGGCGCCGCTTGTCTGCGTTGGCGGAGACCAGCCAGAGTGAGGAGGTCTTGTCCCAGGCAGCCGAGGACACTCACGATCAGTCTTTCTCCCAGACCGCGAACTCGACAGAGGAGTCCGAGAGCCAAGCGGAGCTCTTGTCCCAGGCAGTCGAGGACACTCACGATCAGTCTTTCTCCCAGACCGCGAACTCGACAGAGGAGTCCGAGAGCCAAGCGGAGACTCAGACCACTGAGGGCGAAGACGACCGGGATCTGGGACACCGCAAATCTATGTACGTCGTCCCCACCGTTGCGTCTGTCGTGCCCGTCGCCCACTGCATGCCGACTGAACCATGCTACCATGGATACGCTTCCAGCTGCATGGGCAGTGCTTGCCACCGTTACATGGGCGAGAGCGAGATCTCTTCCTCGGAGACGTCGATGGGAGAAGAGAGTGGTGAGGAGCGTTCCCTCGGGAAGAAGAAGCAACAGGTGGTTGTCGCCGCTCCGGTGAAGAAGGCTGCTCCTGTGAAGAAAGCTGCACCTGTTATGGCTGTACCAACTAAGAAGGCTGCACCTGTTATGGC
>NW_027153384.1:0-310 GCF_002600585.1 Cystoisospora suis
GAACTACCTAGGATTCGTGATTGGACCTGGAAAGGTGTATGAGGATTCGAAAAAGGTAAAGACAATCCAGGAGTGGCCGGAGGAACTACTGACGAGACGACAGGTGCGCGGATTCCTGGGACTCGTATGATATTACAGAAAGCTGGTTCCGAATTTTACAAAGATAGCCCTCCCATTATTCCAATTGTTGAAAGAGGATTCGGATGGGGTGTGGAGGAATCGCCATACACAAGCGGTGCAAGAGTCGAAAGCAGCGCTAGTCACGACGACGAATTTGCAAATCTCCGACCCGGATAAACCGGTGGTAATC
>NW_027153384.1:814-954 GCF_002600585.1 Cystoisospora suis
ACTAAGTCAGGATGGAAAGTTTGCGTGCCGGGTGATGCGTTAAGGAGGGAATTGTTGGGTCATTTTCATGACCATTTGTTAGCGTGTCACCCGGGGATCGACAAGACAAGTGTGGCGGTGCGCAGTTTGTTTTGGTGGCC
>NW_027153384.1:1033-1814 GCF_002600585.1 Cystoisospora suis
TGGGAGGAAATTAGTGTCGATTTAATAGTGGGCTTACCTGTGACAGAAGAGGGATGGGATGCAATTTTGACTATTGTTTGTAGGTTAACTAAGATGGCGCATTTTATTCCAACGACGCAAACTGCGTCTGCGGAGGATATCGCGCGACTGATTTTGCGAGAAGTTATTCGTTTGCATGGTGTTCCGAAAGCTATTTTAAGCGATCGGGACACGCGGTTCACTGGGGAGCTGTGACGTAGCTTGGGTGAGGCGTTAAAAATTAAACAATGAATGTCGACTGCTTACCATCCGCAAACGGATGGGCAGTCGGAAAGAACGAACCAAACAATCAAACAGATGTTGCGGTGTACATTATTGGGGGATGATAAGGCGTGGGCGAGGGTCTTGCCGTTACTCGAGTTTGCGTACAACAGCACGCAACACTCGAGCTCCAAGCAAGCCCCGTTTGAGTTATTGTACGGTTTCATTCCACCGAAACCGATTTGTCAGAGATTGCGTTTGCCAACCGCAACAGCGGTTGATTTATTGCCTTTTCAGGCAAAATTAAAGTTAGAACTAGCAAAAAGGGAATTATTGAAGGCGCAGCAGTACCAGAAGAAGTACGCGGACTAACATCGAAGACCAGTGGAGTTCAAGGAGGGGCAACTGGTGTGGCTGAAGACAACCAATTTATCGTGCGAGGGGGAATCCAAAGCCTTACGTGATAGATTTCGTGGTCCTTTCAAAATCTTACGTATGATTAGTGATTGCGCGGCATTTTTGGAGTTACCTCCATCTTTTT
>NW_027153384.1:2117-2417 GCF_002600585.1 Cystoisospora suis
TTCCGAAGGGGGTAGGGGTGTCAGAACACTGCGTGCTCTGACGCGAGCTACCGTAGTAAGCAACTTAGAGTAATTTAACACGCCCAGAATAGCATTGTATTTTTCATATAAATTAGTGTCACATGTTAGGAATATTTTCTTAGAGTAAACACTTAGCATACTGACTAAATAAATTAATAACACACAGCACACATTAGCATAGTAATATCTAAGGGTAGCAACCGTGAGTTCCTACCTTAGATAGATAGGTAGCACGGAACAAACGGAGCACAATTGTAACCTCACGAACACAATACTACA
>NW_027153385.1:0-299 GCF_002600585.1 Cystoisospora suis
AAGCTGTCACACACGGGCGGTGCAAGAACTGAAAGCCGCGTTAATCACAACGACGAATCTGCAAATCTACGACCCGGACAAGCCGGTGGTAATCAAGACGGACGCCTCCAAACATGCGATCGGTGCGGTACTGGAGCAGGAGGGTCGGCCGATCGCTTTCGAGTCAAGGAAATCCAACGAAAGGGAACAGCAGCTGCCGGCGTACGAGAGTGAGCTGCGCGCGATTGTGCACGCGCTAACGAAGTGGCGACAGTTTCTAGGAGCGAAAAAGGTAATAATAGAGACAGATCACGCAACGC
>NW_027153386.1:0-7818 GCF_002600585.1 Cystoisospora suis
CGCGCGGCACTCGACACGCGGCACGGCACGCACTACAGGCGTTGACACACAGGGCGGCGGCGCAGAGTCGTAGCGAGGGCGTTACAACCCCCCGGTGGACTTTTTCCGTCTATTTCCGATGAGGTTCGAAGGGCGAACCAGCCTGTCTTCGCCGGGTGGTCTTGGGCTGTACCTCGTTTGCTGTGAGCGAACGGTGTGACGCGGTCGTGCCCTGAGCCGCGCAGGCTGGGAAGGTTTTTCGTTCGTTATGACCACATCGAAACTGCCGTCCTCCTGCCTGGAGTGTTTGCTGACGGGACGATATGGCTGAGGCTAGGAACGTGCAACTGATTTCGTGGAAGTCGGAGAGTAGCCGTAGCTACTGGAGTTGTGCAAGATGTTCCCCTACATGCGAGGTGTACCCCCTTCATCGCCGTTTGCACTGACGGCTGTATAGTGTGTAATACGGCGCCGCTTGATCCCAGACAATGGTTTCTGTCCCCGGTATTATGTCCCAGTATTTGCAAGTGCTGTCTTTGCTTCTATCTTACCCCCTTGGACCCATAAAGCACCGTTCAAAAATCCGAGTGCAGGGATCTAGTATTTGGAATATGGCTTCGTAAAGCACCGTGCATGCAGCCGTTGTAGCCTGGGAAGCTGTGACGCTGCACAAACTTTAATCTTTCAAGTGCTTCCTTGCTTTAGAGTGAAGACGGCCGCGCGCCGCGCAATCTTCTGCATGGTATTTGCTCCACAGGGAGGTGCGAAAAGACTCCACCTGATCCCTGGTTCCCTCTCATGGGTAACAGCACCTTTGCCGGCAGTGGCAAAGTCAGATGCACTTCGGTTGTTATAGGCGACCGGACTTCGCGCCGGTGTAGCGATGCTGCTGACACCACGACCCTAGAGGCCGGAGGCGGTTGGCACTCGTGAGTACTGAAAATGTTTCGCGACACTGGATCCGCGACCGCCAATTAGGCGTTGACATGCTTCAGGAAAAGCATGTCAACGCCGTCGGAGGAAGGCCGGTGTTGCACTCTGTGTAGAGAATCTCGCTGGGCCAGATGAGTCCGCAGGGGTACACCGCTCGAAACCGAGAACGAAGAAAGCCGGTTCTCCACTGACTGATTTCTTTCTTCAGCGACAGCGGCCAACCCCATACGCCGCCGAGCGATGGGCGTAACCGGCTGTCCGACACACGTAGCCACCTGGTGCGAAATGTAAGCGGGCCTGTGGGCCGCCTGTTGCTGCCTAGCTAAGACTTCATAGGTATGTCTACCGACTCCTGGGGTATAGCGTTCAGTGGACCCCAGGTTGAGCAACAGCACCACTTGGGCAAGCTAACGTCTGCTGGGTACCATTCACGCCTTCCAGCTGCACCGGCTCTATAATTCGGTCGTAGAGCCTGGTAGCTGTAACTCGGATCAGAGATATGAGAGTCACTTATTAGCGAAGTGCAATAAGAGCTGGAGTTTGTGTCCTACCACACTGACTGTGTTAGGCTGTCCAAGCGGCATGTTTTGCTACGGTCGGCATCCAACCTGCCAGTGCAGACCACTTCTCTCCCGAGGATGCAAACATAACAGTAGTCACCGAGCTGACTGGCTACTATGAGGTTCATCATCCAGTGGTGCTAGGTTCAGCTCCGCAGGCACACTGGTTCTGCTGGATATTGACAAGCAAGCGTGGTCTTCTTGACATGGCGTGCGGGCGCGCTGGGAGCATAATACGCACAGAAGCTGCGCTACACAGCTGGTTCACCTGAACCACTTCGCAAATTTGAAGGCCGAGCGCTTCGTTCCACACGGTGGGCGACGCCGCATACTGCTGAATAACCTCGGGGGGTACATACTACCCTCCGCACTTCTCTGGGTTTCGTTGACAGGCAAGAACATTACACGTGTGAATCTTTGGCCGCAGAGCAGCGGAATCTGCCGGTCCACCTCTCCTTGAATGAGAAAAGTGAACCGGCTAGCAGCCTTCACTCGAGAAACCGTCCTCGACACGGAGCAAAACATGTAAACGAGGCGAAGGCCGGGAGTCCACAATGAAGCGCGATCAGTTATCAGCGCAGGAACCAAGACTAGAAGATCCCAGCTTGTATAAGTTTTCAAGTCTGACGATATCGGCAGAACTGATGCTGTTGTGGTGAAATCTTGATCATCGAACCAACGCCCGTTATACCGACCGTTGGTTCTTTTTGGCTGTTGTTCCAGTTGGTGTTGTGAAATCCCTGTCTCCGTGTTCGGGTGTGGTCCGACAACAGAACGTAGTTGAGGGTGGATACTCCCGTCTGAAACAGTTAAGAACATAGACGGTGTTGCCTTGCACGAAGAATGAGGAAAGCCGCCTCGCTCATCGGACTGAGTAGTCGAGTGTAGAATTATCGGTTGTCTGTGGAGCAGTGGGTACAGTGTGTGAAGGAGGGCATGCTGTCACGCAGACGTGTTCCGCAAGGCCGAGAGGAGAAAAGAAGCGTGAAGAAAATTGCTTAGCATTGAGCTTTTGTGTTGTTCAGGGTTTGAGGCATTGGGTGTATTTGCAGAGACACCAAAACTGGCTACACCGTCGGTGGTCTCTACATTTCCTTCCTTCCCAAAGCCGGAACTTACGCCCCTTTTTCCCTCCTCCACTGCGCTGGCAACAATCGTCGTCGGCGCTGCGTTACGCCACCGTTTTTCTCTCTTGTGCTTTTTCCAGAAGGACGTTCTAGCCTTCTTCGGTCTCCAGCTTGAGCTGTGCTTGAATCAAAGGTGCGAGACAACGCACATTTTCGTCTCGTTTCTTTCCAGTTTCCCTTAGTGGATTTTCCATCTTCTCTTGCCAGAATGTTTTCAACAAGGTACGGTGAGTTTCCCTGTTTCCTTTTTGTGAGCTTCCGTGCTACCCAGCAGTAGCAAAGATAAGCGCACTTGGTGTTCAACCTTCGTTCACTCGCTTGTTTCGGGGAAGCCACCAATTGTCAAGCGGCCCGGGGATTGTTCTGGGTGTTTTCCTTATCCATGTGAATCGACATGCAAGCAAGCAAGCTTCCAGACGCATAGCGGAAGCGTGGCGTTAGTGTCATTGAGATTATCTTCTGGAAGGAGCCGAGCTCTCCCTCCCTTGAATTAAGGGAGAGACCGCATGTATACCTTGATAACAGTCATCTGTGCCGCGAAGGTCTTTCAAATTGAACTGAGAATGCCATAACACTGCCTTTGTGAAACGTTGAATACCACATCATTTCCTGGAGCTCTAGTGTACTAGGGCAAAAGCAGAAGAAGGACTATCGTTTTTCATACATGGGTAGAGGCGTATGTGTTGCTCGATCTTTCGAGAAACGAGAAAGCCCGTGAAAGAACACCGGGAGCTACACAGGGACTCATGGCCTCTCCCCATGTGATGTGAGACGGGTTTAACCGGTTCTTTTGGAGTCACGCGGATGTGTTAGCTCCTCCTTGTACTCCTTCGTACTCTGTCAGTCCTTTTCCACATAACGACTTCTTCTGTATTCCGAGAGAGCTGGAGAATACTGTTCACATGTAGCATCTCTTACAAAAATTCTCCTCATGCTTGTTATGCGGTAGTCACCCTTCATTGAAGAGATGCTCCAATAATATAGATGAAACTCACTCGCTGGCTCAGTTGTTTTCAGTGCTGTGTGCTGTCACATGAACCAGCTGATAGTGTCGTGGAGGAGGTATAAGACGTCGATTTTTCTCATGTTGTTTCGTGACTTTGAGTGAGCTGGCGTCTCTTGTCTCAACATCCGTCATTCTATTCACGAATCTCAATACCCTTTCAACAGAAGAAATTCTTTCTGAAGAAGAAAGGCATCTTCTAGCGCCAAGTTTGACTGTGGGGGATTGAGTGTGGGACTCTTCTTCGACGTCTTTTTATGAGCACTTCGATAGAAAACGTCTGCATCTCTTGTCTTCTTTGAGATGAGATAATTGACATCCATCATTCTTGTTTTTCTCGGCGACGCCGAGTGTCTATGAAGAGACTGGAAGCGTCTGTATCAATCGAATAGATCTAAGAATAGAAAGCGGCCGCATTCCTTTTCCGTGTACATCTCCTCGCAAATGCGGGTTAGGGTTTAGGGCTGCAAATGATAACAGGAGATACATCCAGGAAAGGTCTTCATGTTTTACTGACCAAGCAGATAACTTCTACTTCGTGTAATACTTCAAGCGCATTAACGGCGAAAAGACACATACATCGTCAATACGCGGACCTTATATCTAGATCAGAGACAACAACAACAACAATAATCGGTTTCGACGTGTATATATATGTCATGCATGAATATGTATATGTATATATAGATAAATGTACGAGTCAGGAAGTAAGATGAAATTATCTCGTTTGGTGGTTGCTTGTATATTCTGAACGGCCGCGTTCCTGTTCTTTGGATAATAGCAGGTGTATGACACGAATCTTTTCCCTTACCAGCGTTCTTTCATCTCTCTTAGAAGATTTTACGGATCACTTCATCTGTGTGCATTGCTTACAGGAGCGAGTACGATCGTGGTGTTAATACCTTCTCTCCAGAAGGTCGGTTGTTTCAGGTTGAATATGCTTTAGGCGCCATTAAACTCGGAAGTACAGCTGTCGGAATCCAGACGAAAGACGGGATTATCCTGGCGTCGGAAAGAAGGATTACATCATGTCTCTTAGATCCTCAATCCATTCAAAAGATTGTTGAGATCGATTCCCATATTGCATGCGCTATGAGTGGTCTTATTGCTGATGCACGGTAAGGCTCTTTTTCTTCCAATATCTTCTAGAGGCCGGCACATTTGTCTACAAGATCTTGTCAAGGAAAGGAGAGGAGGAAGAAGCCTTCGATATTTACGTCGTCACGTTCATATGAAACCATGGAATACAGTTGAAAGAATGGATCTTTCTGCTGTTAGCAGTCTTTCCTCGAGGCCCTACAACAGAAGTTGAATCGGGTTGTATGCGAGGAGGAAACATAGCGCCTCTGTCACCCTCTCTTCTGCTTGAAACTGGCAGATACTGAGGAAGTTTCCTTCCTAGGTAACTTCACGACATTGCACGTGTGTTCTGCCGATGCGCTGTAGTATACACAGCATCTATCTATCTATCTATCTATCTATCTATGCCTGTATGTGTCCGTCATCTGATCTTGATGTTAATCGTTCTCCATCCATATTGGATGGAGGACGGGACGTAAGTTGTAGCCCGTATGGAGGTGCACTAGAGGGAGCTTGGGGAGAAGGGGTGAGGCCATTAGTCGTTCTGTGTCAGCTTGACATTTATTTGTCACTGTGCTTTTTATAGAACAGTCGGGATTGTGCATGCATGTAAATTTGTCGTGCATAGACCAGCCGTCGCGTAACCCAGTGCCCGGGGCCGCCCATCACTATTTTTGGAGTCTCCAGAAGTATCTGTGGGGAAACATGCCCATGCAGAGACACATGGATTCAGATCGCAAAAGATGGGGCTCGGCGTTTGAAGAGAATATGCGTCTATCCTTGCGTTGCGCTCTGCTGGGTGTGAGTGAGGTCGCTTTTCTTCTCTCCATTCAACACGTCATGACGGAGAGAATGATAGAAGAAGAGAGAGAAACAGAGTAGAACGAAGAGAATGTTCCTCGGGTCGTGAGCCATTTGTGCTTACCACCTCTCCCTGTCTTTACATGTCCTTGTAATAGGACTTTGATTGATCATGCACGCGTCGAGTGTGCTAACCATTACTTTACCTACAACGAGAAAATGTCGATACACAGCTGTATCGACTCTGTTGCTGATCTTGCTCTCGACTTCTCAGGTAAGCGCCTACTCCTACGTTTCTTCGAATCATTCTGGCATCACGCCTTAGAAGCACGTTGTTTATGACAGTCCGACACAGCTCGTGCGTCTCTGTATACTCGCGCTACGGGCAGATACGTCGCATGTACTATGATACGGTATGCATACATACATAGATGTCTTTTCAACCAGCCTGAGTGTACGCGTCGTGAACATAGAGGTGCCACTATCGAGCTCTCTCTCTACTTCTCCGTATGAGAAGAAGACTTCACCATCACACGATAAAATGTTGCTCTAAACAGATCTCCGGTTCCTTTACGGCTGCTCTGCTGTAGTGGGAGTAAGAGATCATCTACCTGTGGTCCAGGCTGGGCCCGATCTTTTCAAGTACAAACAGTACTGCCGATGGTTTCTGGCTTGGCTTGGCTCTAGAAGCGTGTATGCGTGCTGTCCATTTGTCTTTCTTGAATGGGTGATGTGCCTCATCTCTGCGTGAGCGCATTCATGCATGCATGCATCCATTACTAGTACGCCATTCTCACTGTACTTGTTTCCTCTCTCCATACAGCCGTTATCAGAGATCTTCTATACTAACAGAGTGAACTCACCCTTGTAGCTTCTCGCTTTTCCGGGGGGGAAGCGGAGTTTCCTTATACAAGTACAGACGCAGTGTCCTCTTCTATGTATACATGCGGGTGTATCCCATAATCTCTCCTCTTTCTTCTTCAGATGTGAGCGACGGCAGGAGAAAGAAGACGATGAGCCGCCCCTTTGGTGTGGCGCTTCTCGTAGCAGGAGTTGATGATGAAGGGCCGTCACTATGGTGCGCAGATCCATCTGGTAGGTTCGATCTTCCTTTCTTTTCCTGTTTCATTCTTAGGTACCATCAAATAGAACACATCTTTCTAGTCAGTCACGAATCTCCTGTGAAGAAAACTTCCTCTCCCTTGAAGACAACATCCCACTACTGGGTCCGGGAATGCTGGTGACTTCGTTTTTCCAAGACAACGTCGCACTTTTAGAATAACGAATGCGACGCTAGGGTTGGTTGCCATTCATTCATGTGGAGGAGAGATAGGTTTGATCTTCACACTTTCTTAGCTCCTTCCTGCAGTGTCTTTCCCTCCTTCTTTCCTTCGTTCGTTTCTGTCGTTGTTTACCTCTCCCCCCTTTTCTCCTATTTTTCTATAGGAACTGTGACGAAGTATCAAGCTGTTGCCATAGGGTCAGCGCAAGAGGGCGCAGAGACAATGCTACAGGAACAATACAATCAGTCGATGTCTTTCGAAGGTAAGGAACTATTCTTTCGTTGTGTCGTTCCTCTTGCTTGATACCAGACGGTGTCTTCCTCGTAATCGAGTAGAGATAGTAGCTGGCTATATGGTGTGAGAACCATAACAAGGAGGAGTCATGGTAAGAGTACTGGAAACATTCGATAGATTCATTCCCGTCTCATGGGAGGGGGTTGACGGCTACACATCCGCTTCTGGTTGCCTCTTTTGCATGCATGAAGGCATGCGAAGAACGGAAACAAACCTAGAAAGGGAGTAGAAGACAGTGCTCCTTCCGTTTGTGGAAATGGCTTGACTCTTGCTCTTGGTACCTTTCCTTCTGAGTGGTGGATCAGATTTTTATCTATAGCAGGAGTGGTTCATTGGTTACGTCTTCTCAGCTGGAATCCAAAGATAGAGAGAGATAGCGCAGGTTTACACATTCCAAAAGACAGACAGAGGGATGTGTGATGGTAGTGACTCTCTAGAGTCTATCAACTATGAACCAACGAGGGACGTTCGTGGTTTCGGAGTAACCAAACTTAGCAGGCATTGGTGCCGAGGAGCCAGCGTTCTCTCTTTGTCTATCGGGCACGATCTTCATTCATCTATAGATACGTCAGATATATATATATATATAGGGTTGGGGTGAGAGTCGATACTGTAGATCCATGGTGACAGCTGGGACAGACAGAACGTCTTCTTAGGACAATATCTGTATGCTCAACTGCACCAACTTGTAGGAGGCACCGTCAAAATCTATCTATCTATCTATCTATATCTATATCTATGTATCTATATCTATCTAT
>NW_027153386.1:8312-27021 GCF_002600585.1 Cystoisospora suis
TCTATCTATCTATCTCTTTTTGTATGTGGTTCATTATTGTTGAAGTTATGAATCTCGTCTGAAAGAGTGAGTGATAGATATCCCCCGTTCGACGGCATAGATACATACACACACGCGACGTTTTCCGATTTTTCTTCTTTTCAGAAGCCGAATCGCTGGTGCTTGTCGTCCTGAGGCAAGTGATGGAGGAAAAGTTGAACTGCAGCAATGTCGAGGTCGCATGTGTACGAACTTCAGATCGAAAGTACGTTAGCTAGTAGCTGCCGTGTTTCCTTGTATAGTTGTTCGTGTCACTTCATCTGTAGTTCAGCAATTGAGGGAGGGGGAGGTCATGAGTTGAGGTGAATATTTTCGTCTCCGGTGTTTCGTCCTTCGTACTTTCGAGGTTGTCTTTGATTCCTCGCCGTTTTTCTTCTTGTCTGACCTAAAGGAGGATTGGCTGACTCGAGTTGTGATTGAAGAGACGAAGCGGAAAGGAGTCAAAACAGCGTCTCGCCTGGGCCAATACAATCAGGAGTTCCTTTGCTAGTTATTTCATCTGCGGTAGATATGACGCATGCACCCGCCTTATCACATATCCAACTAAATCACCTCGTCCCTATTTGGAGCTTCGTTGATTCATCTGTATGCATGTTTGGAGGCGTGCATATCTGTTGCCCTCTAATAAGTGTACGCGTACGAGATGGGAACATATTCTGTGTTCAGATCTATTAATGCTTCCCCTAAAGACAGTTAGAAAGTAGAACGTCTTCGCTTCAAGACCTATCTTGCAAGGTCCCTATGATTCTTCTGTTCGCTTCAGCGGTGAGGGGGTTTCCTTTCCTCTAGTATAAGACATGATCCACACCGTGTACATACACTACGTATAGGCGCTCTTGTAACATCGGCTATCATGCGAGGGTTGAGCGGGCGAGTCAGTCACTTGAGTTGGCACATATATCCACTACATCGTTTATGGAGGAACTTACCTTGCATGCGTGCGTGCATCATACGTAGCTGTACGTACACCTTTACGACTTTGGCGTAGTGCCTGCAGTTCCTAGTCCAAATCTGTTCAGTCAAGGATCTAGTAGCTCCGGAACAGCAGACAGAATGAAGATGCCCTGGAGTGAGTATGTTCGCAGAGGTTATCTTTCGAGCCATCTTGGGATCGTATATTTGATCGGCTTTGTTTTTGTATGGACAGGTATCATCAGTACACATCTGAAGAGCTTCAGGCCTTGATTGATCGCTTACCTCCTCCTACTATTCCCACTGCGACGGATCTTTCGTCTTCTGCTTAATACGTTTCTTCTGCTTGATATCTGTCTCTCTGTCTATGAGATCCATCAAGCATACTTCCTGGGAGGGTGCGGCTTTCCTGTCGCTTCCTCAAGTATTGCTCACAACATCAAAGTCAGAGGTAGAGAGATATATAGATCGAATAGCACAATCGAAAGGGTTGGTTGATGAAAGATAAAGGCTTTCTGACATTGGTGTAGCTTCAGCGAAGGGACTCATCCATCCATCGTCTTGCTAGGTAATACCACGTACACATCTGTACACGTATGAGAGGAAGAGAGAGGGATTTGCATGCATGCTTGCATGCACACGGGGGCGACGGAATGGTCGGAGAAAAAGCCAAAGAGATACAAGGGGGGGACCGGAAGAGGAGAAGTTTGTCTCTCTACGTACTTTGTTGATGTTTTTTCAATGTGATTGAAAATGAAAGATAAGAGTGACCACTATATCTCTCCCGTACACAGTGATATGCTCTGACGCCCACGTGTTTTGTGTATAAGTCTCCTACACGGGACATTGTTAATGCCGGGAACTTCATCCCTCATTGTTTATGAAGAACCATACATGGAAGCCTGCAGCTGGATGATGGTCTTCTAACTTTCTCTCTCAATCACTTCCAGTTGTCGATTGTAAAGAGAAGTCTCTGTGCACGTCGGGCAGTTTCGTTGTGTCTTTCTTACTGTCATACGGCTGGAGAAAAAAGAGAGGCTTCTTTTCCCTCTGTGTGGAGAGTATGATGTACCCATTTCTCTCTCTCTCCTTCACCGTATTTGAAGGAAAGGCTTCCATGTACTGACTGACTGAATCGCCGCACCTGCTAACGCTCCAACCAAGCCATTCTTCCCTGTTGGCGCGAATCTGCTCCATTCATATGAGAGAGTGGCTTCAATAAGCTCTTCAACGAGAACCGACTAAGAGAATGGTCTCATGACAGCCTTTTTCTTTCGCGTCTTCTACAGTAGCTTTTGAGCTTGAGCTGTGCAAGTCGTACAAGTAACAGCGACGGAGGTCAAAATTAGTACATCCGCCGTTGCACGTGGACAACCGTGGTAACAGGAAGCGAGAGCCTCAGAGACACGAGAAAACTATATGGAGGTCTCCATATGATTCCTCCTGTCTTTCCAAAGAATACACACAAACTGTCTCTATCTCCTTGCGGTGCACGCACAGACGTGTTAGGTTTCACCGGAGGAAGCACCGCTGCCACATGGTTTCCTTCTTTTCCGGTTGTTCAATCAGGGCTCGTGCTGCGACAGAATCCATCCTATCTATCATCGTGATACTTGAATCTCCATCATCAGCATGATTCCTATGACGTGTATGGGTACAGCTCCCGGATGCAAAAGTTGCAGACAGAACTACTCAGTTTTTCCACTATCCCGTCCTTGCTAACTCCTCACTCCGAGTGAGCGGGAGAACACGTGTACACGATGGTCTCCCTCGCGGAGATGTCCTACCACTACTCGTGCTACTACATCAATTCAAATCTCCAGAACGATCAAAGAAGAGGAGATTCCTCCTGTATAACAAAGCGCGAACGGGGGGGCTTCATCATAGCCATGTTCGCAACTGTACGCACGTATACGTCCATCCAGTGGGTCATGCAATTTCCCGACGCCAGAAAAACAACCCATCACCATTATCTCAAAAAAGAAGGGAGCCCTTCCCGGATCGAACATGGAATATCACTGTCCACTGACAAACAACACGATCGTCACAGGTTAAGCACCGCAGAGGAAAGAAGAAAGCGAAGGAACAATCACTAAATCCACCCATGATCGTACCGTCCTTGGCAAACACAATGGCCTTTAAGACACACGGAACTCAGTCACCACCAACCACCTGCCAATCCACTCATCCATCCATCCATGAATTCATTCACTCAACTCTGGTATCATTGAGCTCCGCGGGCGTTGTTTCTTCACACACAGCACCGATCTATCTATCCGTGCACATGGGCTTGTTAGTTATTTTCCATCTTTCCCCCCCCCTCATTATCAGAGACAGAAAGAGGGAGAGACACGCATACGCATAGTACACGGTCAGAAACCGATAGTGAGTACTAATGTACTACTGTCCTCTCTGTACCTGCTGTCGGAACAATGAAGGGGTGGAGAAAACTGTACATACACCACCACAATACAAGTGACTCTACCTACTACTGCGCTCGTAACCGTACATCTGCATCTCAGGGTCTTCCCCATGAAACAACGAGCGCATGCAGGCATGCTTGTTTTTCGCACTTGATTCAAATAAGAGACAATCCCGTCAGGTACTTCACATGTGTTCACAGCCTACTTCACCCGGAAAACTCCAGTGCTTCTACTGATCTATACCAACGACAACAACGGACTGACTTGACCTGATTGAATGTGAATGCGCGCATGCACCAACCTCCATCAAAGAAATGAAAACCCATTTCTTCACCATGTTCAAGGAAATCTAAACTGCTTCTCAAGACTACTATAACACACAATGCAACAACAGACAGGCCCCGTGCCCCCTCCCCTTTTCAACTTCCCAGACGAATTGTCGGCCGAAAAGAAGAGTTCTTGGGCGTTTCGAGGGTGCTTCTGGTGGAAAAATACAGATAAGGTACATCCTCTTCAAACACCTTTCACCTCGGGGTTTCCACGCGTAACTGACTAGTAGCCCATCGCCACCGCGAGGAACGCGCGATGTAGAGACATCACAAGTTCTCGTATCCGTCGTGGCACACCCGCCTATTGTTATATCTCATCTCTCCACTCCACATGCAAAAACCGAGAAAACATGTGAAGTGCTGTCTCATTCACACTTCCGGTTTCTACGAAGACGGTATACACGAAACGAACCATCTGAACATTCGCATGCGAGAAGTGACTCCTTTTGCGTCACGCTGAATTAGAAAATAGTTGTTTGAGGGTAGAAAGCGCTTGGTGCACTTCTCCGGACTCACACGGTGATACAAAGAAAAATACCTCTGCAACTACATGCATGCCTCTATGTCGATGGGGGGACAATCATAAGGAAAAGAAACCCTCTACAAGGCCGACGAACTCCACTTGTGTTGAAAGAAAGAAACGGGCAACCCTTCTGCTCCCCGTTACCCCTCAAAATGACACCACAGGGAGCTAGTTTAGTAGATGACAGGCCGACGCCTTCGCCTCGGCCTACCCCGGTAAGAAACACGACAATCGAGTTACTCCCCGGCCTGTCATGATGTCCCACGCAATGCCCTAAAAACAGAGTTATATTTATTGCTTGTATACCTAGTAGTATCCATCTCCATACCTATATATATATATACACACATCAACACCTTTCTTTCCTTACCCCCCCCCTACTGCCTGTGACACACTTCCGTATATCTACTATGATTCTCTTCTTGCCTTCCCCTCAACATCACAGAAACTCCCCGCCTACCGATTCTTCAAGTCCGGCGGGTCCTTCACTGCCCTCTTCCCGAGCTCTGCCTTTCGTCCGGGATACACCGAAGTCCGTACAGTGGAAACCTTGTGATCAATTTTGCCCACCGACGACAGAGACAGAAGTACGATGGAAGGGCGACAGCATTCGTCCTGACGAGAGAGGAAAAGTTAAGAAAGGTCTCGATTACAGGTAGTACATCATCTATCCTCAGTCGAGATAGATCGTACAGACGACACATAGAGACAGAGAGACAAGGTAGACAGATACAGGAAAACACACAGAGTGTCGTTAACTGATGATTTCGCCTTTCACACCTATCCATGTAAGTATAGATCAAGAACGTCTAGAGAAGAGCCACTCGCTATGTGTCCTATCAGTACCACACCGGAGGAAGAAAGACACAAGAAGGGCTTGACAGGAATGGAGTCGCGCGTCACCCTACAACATTCTCATTCACACGAGGTGAATCAGAACGCGTCGTGAAGAATACGCTTGGGTATACACCCTTCACTCCTGTAAAAATGTATATACACGTGTATATATATATACACACAAGTATCCTCCGCACCGCTGAGACGACTTCCCAGACTACCTAGGAGGAGAATAACGTACCCCGGAAAGAAAAAAGCGAAACAGACGATTGCGCGCAACATGCCGAAAGAAGGTCAACTCACTCATGCTAGCCTACCTATCTCTTCGACATTGTTCGCTCCTGTACACATAGTGATTCATACGTCGCTCCTCAGTCCGAGGCGACGTAAAGAAAAGACGATCAGGACGGAACTCATACTAAGGAAAGTGAGTGTACGTGCGACGCGTACAGAGCAACGCGCTGCCGAGCCCAGTGCAGGTCATCATTACCATACTCCACTATAGACTCCCTTCTATAACAGAGCGCGCTGAACAGAAGAGCAAAGAGTGCCTTCACCGGCATCTACTACTAGTAGGAATCGTCACCATCCACAGTCGCCCTGTTGAACAACATGAACTCACAGCACCACTACTGATTGTTGCTCGGTCAGTAGCTTGACCTCCTCGGTCGTATACTACCGCTGTCTATGTTTCTACGATCCGGCTGGACCGGCTAGAAAACGTTTATCTACGAACGAGCTACGGATATCGAATGCACACGCGAAACGACGAGACACTGTACACAAAAGAAAGAAAAGCGTGGAGAAAAGATCGTCCCTCATCATCTCCCGCCTGTACCGATCAATACTCATGTATCTGAGTAGCATATGGAACAAGTTTTCTCAACTGACACTGCTGGTACGCCACGGGCATGGTCCGTTGACAAAAAAGATAGATTGATAGAAAAACGAAGAAGGAGGCCCATTGTTCTGTATCACTCTTACTCCCGCTCTCCTTCCATCTCTCGCGCTAGCCCGGTCCCCCAGTCACTCAACCTCCTTCATTCCTTTTTCTCAGTAAGAGAAACAAGCATAATCTGGGATCTTCAGCCAAAAAGCTGAGAAGATGGCCTGCCTGGTTAAACCCTCATTCGATCGAAGGATGAGAAGCAAGCTAGAAAGGAACCGATTCAGTCCACCTCAAACAACGTAGAAGAAAGCAAGACTGAAACATGCCTGTCATATAGGCGATGAGGAAAGAGGTAGAAGGGAGGGGCGGGAGGGAAAGAAAAAAGAAGTGAAGTGCGGGGCTTAGCTGCACGTACAGTGCGACTCGCTTACAGATATCTTCTTCCTCCTTCTGTTTCGTGTGTCAAAGGTTACATCGTCCCCCTGCGTTTGGTCGCACTTCAGTCTCGTTCACACACGAGAATGGCGATGTTGATACTGTTGAAGATGAACGAGACTGCTCTCGTCAGCAACAAAAGAAAAAATATGTTGATACCACCGGTGCCTAGATGTATATTCATATATATATATCAATAATCGCGAAGAATAGACGACGACCAACTCCATCTCGCCCACAGGACAGCCAACGACAGACATCATCACATTACTGCTATGGACAAAATGAGAAGACGATAAAGAAGCCTTCCTCTTTAGGAATAAACTTTCGCCTAGAGAAAACATACACTTTTCTCTTTGTAGAGAGAGACATGCACACGCTATAACCAGACTGATAGCTGACAAGTAACGCCACGGGGAGGGTAGGCTGGCGGGAGGGGGACGAGCGAGAGACCGAGAGGGCGGCTGTTCGCTCGGTCATTTCATTTCGTCACTCTCATCTTCATTACTCTCTCTACTCTCATCATTCACGAGTTTCTCTTTCACTACATGAAGAGTAGAGTAGCAGTAGGGCTTGAGGTACCAGCTGCCCTTCCGATATCACTACAGGGGAGGGATCGACTCCACCATGAGAAGTCGGTACGGATCGAAGAAGCGATAAGAGCGAGCATTTTTATGCCTTCCTATCTCTCATCTACTGAGGGATCGAGTGATACACGGATCGATATTGGGAAGACATACAATTAGACCCATACAAGAGCAGCACAATATACAAGTCAGCGACTCTCTCCTGTCATCATTATCATCCATATGAAAAACAACACCAACAACGAATATTACAAACCGGAAGAGCCAACCGAATCAAATCTGCCTGCTCTCCCTCTTCCTGCTCTTTCAACTTCATTCCTTTCCCACCGTCTCGACTGTAACCCCGCTCCCGCATTCTCTCACCCGCCAAGATCACATACACAAAAACCAAGAAGAGAAACAAAACAAAACTGAAGCGAGGAGGGAAAGGCAGGGAGAGAGAGGTGAAAGCTCAACATTCGTAGGTGTCAGTCACTGCGTCGCTGTAGTACGATGACATACCGTGTCATTGTATGAATGAGAGGGAAGCCATACATCAACACACTGGGCGCGGCGCGCCCCTTCTACCCCCTCACCCGTCCTCGCTACGTACGCAGTCGTTCCCCTGATAGACACGGTTCTAAGGCGACAGCAGCAAAGGTGAAAGGGGCACCTTTGAGCTGCCCCACTGTCACGTTAGAAGGAGAAAAGGACGAAAAACTGCACAGCAGCGTGACACACCACCTCTCTGTGTGTGATATAGACACTAGGGTTACACCCGTCAAAGGGAGAAAGGAAGACAGGTTCTTCTATCCTTTGAGTTTATCCACGAATGACTCGGGAAAAGTACGATGTAGACAGAACGTATACTGTCTAGAGATTTAAGGTACGAGAAGGTTCTGTTTAGCAACGAGACGACTGCGTGTTTGAACCTGCGTCCAATCAATATCTGTAAAACACATTCGGATCTGTTCTCCCTGAAAGAAAAAAGAAGAGAAGAAAGAAAAGACGACAGAACAACAAACCTTTGAAAAGTATGACTACTACTAGGGTAACATCAAGACCCCGAAACAAAAAAAAACATTCGAAACCTTTCCCCACGGGAGGAGGGACAGGGGTACCTACTCCACCGCGATGTAGGCAAGAGGAGCTACTGACAACGCGAGACAAACCAAGAACAAACTGTCTACGCACTGTAGTAGTACACCCTGGTGCTCGTCGTTAACCTCGACGACCACCAGACGGGTCCCACACAGAAGGACACCTGGCAACGGCGGAGATCATGAACATAACACGTCGGAGAAAGAGCTGATTCGGGCTGACAAATAACTTGAGAAAGAGACGTAGGTAAACCTGTCCATATCATTATCATCATCATCATGCCACTACGACTGTGCTCACCAGGAAACTGCTGTTGAAAACTCCCTCCCTCCCGCGTCTAGCCAACTAGCTAGCTGGCTACAGTTCGAGACCACTCCCCGCCCAGCTGAACTGTCCATCCACTTCCTTCCTTTCCTCCGCTGAGAATGTTTCGCTCACCAAGTTTCCAGAAGCAAGAAAGAGTAGCGCCCATTCTCCTCGATCCTTCCTCTCAATACTTGTATCTATTTGAACAGAATACCAATCTCCGAATCGTATGAAGAACCTAGTAGTATATTTCGGATGTAGATCGATAGTGAAAGGATTGAGAAGTAGAGAAATGGATCCTAAACAAGCACTCAACCCCCCCGTAAGTAAAGCCTTCTCATCACGAAACCAGAACCAATGACCATATCGAAGGACAAAATACCGAGCACTCCATCGAGGCCTGTTTAACCAGCTGTTCTTATCTGTGGTCGGCGCTGTATGCACGTGACCTGCAAGAGAAACGGACAACATGTTAAGAAGTATGTCCATCACCACCAACACCTCTATGTGACGGCCTCCCTTCTGCTGAAGCGAAGGATAGAATCACAGGACTGAACAGGCTACAAACAAGAATAGAGAGCAACAAGGACACATACAGTGATTCCGCTTTCTCTTGGTGCGTACAAGCTATGAAAGAATGACAAGAAATTCATTCTCTACTATCTGTCTTCTGTCGTCTCTATGAACACGAAAAAAAGAAACCCCAATAGTAGACGTCTTATGCACGAACAAACATCCCGTTCCCATTCTTAGCCTTGCCCTACTCTGTCCGGTACTGAGGTCACTCGCTAGAATACAACATAAACAGTGAGCCAGCAGCTTCCTTGGTTAACGAGTTGAAATTGATACTAAGGCTCTTGTAATCAAGCGATCTAAACAGCGACATACAACACATCCTTCATAACCCGCTGCTAGACTAAAGAAGATGAGGCACGCACACCCGTCCCACACGTCTATCTATCTCTATCTTTTTACAGACACAATCTTCAACGGCAAGCCAACTGACCCCCCTTCGTACTCTAGGATTCCCCTTGTATACGAGAATGAGGTAAAACAGCTGATATCCCTTCTCCCTGGAAAGGACGAGTTCGCTTGCTAGCCCAGAGCTTAGGAAAACTTCAACCTACTATGGCCGATCCATACGAACGTATTTGTCATACACGAGCGATTGAATATCTATATTCCTTCTACACATGCACATACATCTGACACAGACGGCCGTAAGCAGGGAGCAGATGAATCCTCGAGTGATGTCCGAGGAAAGAATGAACCCTAAACCCTAAAGCTCCGTACCATATAGGTGAATCCCGTATTGAAACATCATCTACGCTGTTAGACAATGACATATGGACTATGTATGATACGCCTTACGTCCTTGATGCCTGCTCTGTATGTATATGTATAGTGTACGCACGCGTGAGGGGTATGCTTTTCAGAGGTCAGCAGGGCGAGTTTGAAGGACTTCGTTGTACGAACCTGCATAAGCCGGGAGTCTCGCAATCTCAAGAAGGCCTTTGATATCATCCAAATACAGAGACTTGTATCGAATGACAAGCCTCATATCCGATGCTGTTAGATTTGTGACTTTGAACTGTTTCATGACGAGCCTATGCATCGTCTGACGAGAGAATTTCTCTGTCTTTCCTCTCCTCACCGTTCCTCCTTTTCGACTACTACTACTAGCAGCACCAGTCTGAGGTGTTACGACTCCTCCCCCTTTACTGTCAGTACTATTTCCGGCAGCGGTGTTGACCTGATTTGTATTCTCAGTCGTCCGTGGGTCGTTGTTGTCCTTATCTGACGGAGGCTGCTTTGCCTCCCCACTCTGTTGCTCAGGTACCGCCTTCAACCCATTGTCTCTAGTGTGATCATGATGATGGTGATGAAGAAGCCGACCTGCAGAATCTCCAGCTAAGACTCCTAGAGCTTTCTCTCCTTTATCGAACATCTCTCGGACTGCAGAGGCTGTCTTCACAACAATTGCAGGAGCACGAGAACGACAGATTTCTGTACGGAGTCCATCATAGCTTAGCTTCCCTTCTGAGCATCTATCATCTTCTACCACACTTGGAACGCGTTGAAGAGAATCAAGAAGGAAGCTCCCTCGAGGCAGGGTTATTCCACAAGTAAGAAGTTGGCCGGCGATTGTCGGATGCCGAGGAACATCATCACCTTCAGTTGCCCCAGACATGACAATATGCTCCTCTGATAAGACACCTCTATGAGGAGGACAAACAGGTTCAGAGACATTTGATGGAATACTTCTCCATTCAATATTCGTATCTGTTTGAGCCATGTGCTGAAGCCTCGGCAAAAGTCTTGGCGTAGATGGTGGTGGCGGTGTCGGCGGCGAGCGCGATGCTGTCGCTGCTCCTTCTGTTCGTGACCCCCCTTCACCATCATATCTCTCCTGCTGTGTCTCTTGGAGAGAAGAACCGGAGGAAGAAGACGGTCTCTGATCCATGCTAGGAAAGTTGCCAAGTCCATCTTTCTTTGTATGTCGTAAGGAAAGAGAGCGAGATGACAATGATGATACGTCGTCTTTCCCCTTGCCTTCGTCCTTGGAATGACTTCCCCTATGATTGTCATCTTGAGATTCTCGACTACCTTTCTTCAACTGATTCTCTTCCCCCGCATCTTCTTCAACAATCACCATAGCATCAGGAAGAAAACCTATATCACCTCCATCCCCCTCATCCATCCGTTCAGTAGATATAGCCGTGGTCCCAGTACCACCGCCGTTGCTGTCAGCTACGCTACGTTCTTGCCGACCATGATGAGGATGACGTCTACCTCCTGGTGTCGGTAAGAAGAGATGTTTTTTCTGACCACCTTCAGGTGTCGCAGGCGCAGAAGTGATTCGACGAGGTGGCTCACTAGAAAATGGGTTCGACCACTGTAGGATCGAAGTCCTTCCTGCTGTTCGTCTTTCTCCTCCCCCTCCACAAGATAATTGCTTTCTGAATTTCCTCTTTGAACATGAACCACCCTCATCTTTCTTCTCATCTGAACTCTCCTTCAAATGATGTCCAGATGGAGGTCTACAATGTCCTTCTTCTTTGTGGCCTGTCCCTACCATCATACTGCTACGACCACCTCCATCCCGGTCACCTTCCTCTTCCGTCAAGCGATCCTCTTCATCGTCGTGATCTTCTTCTCGGGGTCTTCCGAGACCCGGAGCTGACTTTGAACGAGAGAAACCGCCTCCTGCTGGTCTATGTGGTTTGAAGATATTCCTGAAAAACTTGTGAGGTGTACGACTTCCAAGCCCTCCCCGAAGAGAGAACGCCCACGCTAGTTTACTCTTTCCTGGTACAGCTGCACTAGCTTGACTTGCTGTCAAAATACTATCTTGATCTCTTCTTTGATGAAGTTCTTGTGGAGGCGCTGTCTTCATTCTCTTTAAAACGACGGCACTAGGCTGAGATGCGTTCGCAGAAGATGAAGAAGATAACCCCATCGTATGTGACTGACGATAGGGAGGCAACCACATGTCAGACGGACACCGTCCTACTTCTCCTTCTGACTGGGAGCTTTGAGCGAGAAGGCCGGTTGGTGCCACGGTCGTCGTTGTAGTGATTGTAGTACTAGGATGGCTCTTCATCATCGTATCCGAAGAATTCTTAGGACTCTTCTTCTTAGCCAAACCAAACGAGGGTACACGCTTGAGAAGAGGAGGAGGAGTAGCTGGAGCAGATGCGGTACTCCGGGCTGCAGTTATCTTCTCAGCTGTTGTCATGAGCCGTGATCCGTCATCGGTTAACCGGTTAGTCGCGTTGCCTTCAGATGCTGCATAAGCATCACTCAGTTGGCGTGGGTCGCTCGCTACTGTTGTGTTCGTCCAACTCCTACCGCTGCTACACCCATCAGCACTGAAAGGAAAAGGTACACATGGCCTCATTCCACCCTCAGAACCCTCTTGAGAAGAGACACGACCTAAAGGCGAACGGGGGGATGAGAACCTATTGGAAGGTGACTGCTGATTCACATTCATATCAACGCTACTACCACGGGCCCACCGAGTAGACACGTGATCATCACACAAATGGGGTCTATTCTCTTGGCTTCTACACGCTCGTGGAGACACCCTGCGGATATCTTCTAACGTTTCAGCATGCCCGTATGACGGCTGCGATTGAAATGAGCTTTTTTTCCCTGTCCGTGTCGAGGTAGAATCTTCACTTTTCATCTCTTGAAGTCGTCCGGCATCGGCCGTCCCTCCTCCACCTTGATGGTACATTTTCTCAATCGATGGAATTGACGTAATCGGCGCTGCCTTCGCTGCCCTCATAAAGCAATGAGAAAGAGAGAGCCCTGGTTCTGAAGTAGAAGAAGAGCTGTCTCCACCCTCCGAGTGGGACTGCGCTGTAGCAAGAATAGTCGGAGTAGAGGTAGCAGAAGTAGGAATCCTTCGGTGGTTGGTCTCGTTTAACGGGAAGAAATCTACGGCAAGAGGATCTGCAATTGTATTATGCAACGAAATCGACGACAACTGATCACCAAAGTGACCCAATCCAGACGACATAGAAGCAGGACTCTCCAATTCTTCACCTACGGGAGGGGAACCTGCTGAAGTCGTAGACGTTGAACCCATATCGAGAGGATAAAGAGGTACTGATGAAAAGAATGAGGAATCCGACTGAATAGGAAGGGAAGACGAACGAGAAGGGACTTCTGAACCCCTCATATTCGCCGCCTCCTCCGCCTCTTCCTTCATGTTGTAGAGTTTTATGTTCTCCAAGGGAGATACAGAACCGTCTTTCCTGGGTATACCCATGGGTGTCTCCGGGGTAGAAGACGACTCATCACATGTTGGTGGACTCTTCGTAGAAGAACCGGAGTTACCCTCCTGAAGCGGGGGCGGCGTAGCGAAGAGATCCTTCTCACAGATAGAAGGCATAGACCTTAACGTCCTGAAGGATGCCTTATCCATCTCGAGTCCCACTGAACGAGTATCCGGGGAGAAAGCCATATTCATTGATGCAACGCTTCTTCTTTCGACCGCAAAGCTGGGGGTGACACATACTAGTACCCCTTCTCGCTGTTCGCTACCAAGTCTGCTGTGTGAAAGAAGACGAAATAGCAGGCTTGAGAGCTACACAAGAAGACAAAAGAAACCGGAGGAACCACCGGACAACACGGAAAGAGTTGAAGTCTCTCAGACGGCGTCATGAGAAAAAAACGAGCTTTTCTTGTCTCCACCACTGGGGAAACATGCAGAAACATGCGGTTGTGGAAAACTTGACTGCGGAGGACTGAGGAAGTGAAGTATGAAGCGAAACCTACAGCACCTTGCGGAGAATAGCATCCAGCTACGACGCTGCCGGCGGCGTCCCTTCATGGACGCAAAGAGACTCTCTCGGTAGACACGGTCCTCTCAAATGGGACTCGGATACTGCTACTATTGAGAGAAGAAAACTTCACTCAGTATTACTGAGAGAGAGGGGTGAGTCGTTCACATGTATGCATCGGGGGGGGGAGCGGTGGCCAGCCAAAGAAACGGGTAAGCCCTGGTCCGGCGGAGGTTGACCTTCCGGAACAAGCTTCCCAAATGGACAAGTAGAAAGAGATACTCCCTCGCTTCTTTGCATAGCCGTCTTCTTTTCTTCGCTGTCGTCGGGAAAAGCAGGATCGCTCGCTCCGCTGCCTCAAAGTCAGAACAACCGCGCTACAACTTCTCCCACTCTACCTCGTTCATCAGCATAGCAGACATGCTCATCACCACAGATCCTCCTTGCCTTCTAGAAGAGTCCCGGAAGTTCAAACGCGGCAGCAAGCAGGAATGATGAAAAAAAGAAAAAGAAAAAAGAACGACTTCGTTTCCCCCTCGAGTCCATGATACGTACTACTCGACTGAGATTGCCCAGGACCTGGTCTTCGACGGAGGCAGAAGAAAAAAAGAAGAACCGATCACCAGAAAAAGAGGGAGACGAAGAAAAGTCAATGATGAGACGGCCACTGAAAAGAAAAAAAGGACTTCGCATGCTGGCAGGGAGATCCTGCCGGCCAGGAAAATTTCGCGGAACCTACTTACGGCCTACCCAACTGGTAGTTACGAGCCGCCGGTGCAGGAGCCGAGAAAAAGAGAGACACAGCCCCGGTCACCCCAGTTCTTTCCTGATCACCCGGGGTGACTATTCTTTCTCTGTAACTGCTCCCGTGGGACGCATTCCGAAGGTAGCCGCGCTCTTTTGACTTCAAGTGGCCAGACGTCGATACAGCCCCCTCTGTTGGCCGGACCCGCCAACTGTTGGCTGAAGGGGGACGGACTGCAAGACTGCTCCTCTCCCCAGGTGGGAGAAACACGAACAGCCTCCGCGTATACTACAGGGCTGTATGCGGCGGCAAAAAACCATCGTCTGCATGCCAGTGGTTATCGCCAGCCACCCCTTTCATCAAGCCTGCTCTTCCCCCATCGGTGTTTTCATCGCTATACCCGCACCCTGACCGGCACGTTTTTGGGGGAAAATGGAATAGTCAGGCCAGTTCCATTTGGACGGGCACGGTACGCGGGTCATATAGATACAAGGCACCATTGAGGGCAAGAAGAGATCCGGTCTGCGTGTTGCTCTCCCGGCTGTTGAGACGATGATCAACACTCGACACAGTACGCCGGCAGAACGCACATAAAAAAGTGTCAGGCAGAGAAGGGCCCTTGGGAAGCGACACCAGACGAGCACACTCTGTGCTGCAGATACACCCACAGCGCACATCCTGTGCTGTACATACACCTGAATGGTGCGAGGCAAGCCTCCTCGGTCGTTGACCCAATTAGACAGAAGTTCAATTTTTCTAGTAGTATGGGAGCAGCGGCTTCAACAACGCTGTTTGGGAACCGATATCACACGGTCACTGACCGTGGTACGCACAATCTACCACTGAAAACAAGCACAGTAACACGAAACTTCAAAGAAAACGGTAGTTTCCCCCCGTCATGCCTTCTTTCTCTCTAACACTCGCCACGCCCCCCGACACAAGCAAAGAGTATACTAGAGTCCTTATTTCATGGAACTTCTCGGCAATGGCCAGGTGCGGAATGGAACAAGTCCTGCGGAGCCGTAGCATGTGCACAACGAAGTAGCTTGTCCGTCAACGCGACATCCGCCTATTAAGTACTACTAGTACGTGGAATAGATCCTGTATTGCCCTTAGACAGGAAGATAGGTCAAACAGCACATAACGACCCGCCACCTCTTGTTGATAAGCTGCGTCATCCTAGAGAGCTAAGATGCGATGTGTTTAGCCAGTTGCACAGACACGATGATAATCGCACTAAAGCTGGGTGCGCACAGTCCACCCAGCTCGTCCCAGGGGGATCTGGCCCGGTTCACCCAGAAGGTGTAGATATGCCCGGAGGTCACCCGAAAGCTCGCCGCTCTATATAGTACACTCCATCTCGGTCTCGCTGTCGTCCGTTCCTCCGGGACACATGGATGTATGCATCAAGGTGTGCTCTAACTTATGGTCCCTGCTGATACTGATAATACTCGTATTACTTCTTTGACAACTTTATCCGCCTTTATAGTTTGAGTGTTCTACGTGCCGTGGAGAAGTTCTCACCATCTGGACTGCGTGTTGCAGCCCTCTGTTGTTCTCTTTTCATAGCCCTTCATGCAGTGTTGGTGAGCTGCTCATTTCTAGTCTGCCCACCGAAACACAGTTAACTCTATGAGTCGCACATTGCCGCTGTCAAATCAACATCTCCGACAACACTGTGCAACAGAATAGCTTTCCCTACCACTTCAGTAATCACGCGAAGATGCCTGCAAGATCCCCCCTGTGCTCTTCGAAAGAGAAGACTTCGACCCGGAGAGGTCGGTGCCGCTGTATGCGGATGTCCCTTCTAGGAAGGAAGCTTTGCCGCATGAGAAGACTTTGTGTTCAGTCAGGCGGCACAATGAAGACACTATACGCAGGCTTATAGTTTTTTTGTTACCGGAAGTTCTACCTGTTTCGAACATCCATGAAGCCTTCCGTAGGGACAAACTACGTGAAGCTGCCTGGTGTACAGCTCTATTATGCTGCTGAATTTGCGAGGACTTGAAATTCGAAGCACTACGCAACACAGCCGACAACAGAGCTGACGGCGCTGTGCTCGCCTTGTTTGACCTAGGAGCGGCTTTGTTGACCGGAAATCTTTCCCTCTGTTGATATCTAGAGCAAACCTAGTAGACAGCTAACAAAAAGACGAGCAGCCGATATAGGCGGGTGGCTGATAATGAGAAATTCAAACCATCTTACTACCACAAGGAACTAGCCACAGCAGATGTGTGTTTGTTGCGCCGTTTTGCTGTACTTTGACTAATTCTATGAGGCCTTTTGATCGGTGCCGTTCTTCAACACACCTCCTCGACTGGTCTCTTGCCGGCTGTTGAAGAGAAGAGTGTTTTTTTTTATCTTTCCCTCTCCCCCTGGGTGTGCCCTATTATTACTGTAGAAACTTCCTAACTTCCTGTTTTTCTATAGATGACGGCCGCGGTTCGTTATCATCTCTCTGACGCTTGCTGTGCTCTCACTCATCAGCCGTACCGCGAGACCGTCCCTTGCCTCGCCTTTGTTTTAGGGACACCCAACTGCCACCCTTGTTTCATTACTACACAAGGCACTGTACTTTTTGTATGTAGCATTCTAAAACGTTCAATTCCCCGGTACTCATCCTCTGCGCTACTGACATCACCTGTGCGCCGTATACGGACCTTTTCGGAGATCTCGAGTTAGCTAGCTTGGGATCATTGAAGTGCAGAAAACACCTACAGTTCCTTTCCTTTTTGTTGTAGCCTTCCTTCTTTTGCTTCTGTTTCTCCAAAGAAGCCGGGTTCTTCTTTCAGTGTACCGTAAGTGAGAGGAAGAAAATGGCCATGTGAAAGAAAAGCCTTCAATCGTTTATAGGCGGGGTGCTTACACCATCTTGTTCATTCTCTCAGAAACGTACAAACCCTCACTCTGGTTTCGGCGGGTTCATCAGAAAGGCACATCATCTCTGTGTACACCTGACATATATACATATGTCAGATACATCACTGTAGGTAGGCCTCTCTCTCTCAAACAGATATCTCTATGCATCCATTTACGTTAGAATAGACAGACATGCATCATAGCCAAAAACAAAGAGAAAATCAACACAATAGCTTTACTATGCCTTCACTTCTCCTAAAGAGAGAAGGTGATGGAAATAAGACCTACGACGGAGAAAGACAGAGAAGGATTCTGTCCTCTCTCAGGAAAGTTGTCTCTCTCTATCTCTCATGGATGAGATGCCGTCTCTCTTTGTGATGCTGACCCTGCTCAAAGAGTCAAAAGAAGAATCTCTTGTTTCATTTTACACTTCCATCTATCTGTTTTCCTCATTCCCACGAACACGACTCCATGATCTCCCCAGAAAGTCTACTGGGACAAGAGCGAGATAGAGTAGAGTGTTCTTCTTACTTCTTTCATCGTCTCTACCTCCTTCCTTTCCTTCCTCAGCGGCCTCATCGAATTAACTAACTAGACCTCGTCACACACGCCCACATCACCTCAGCACAGTTCCCGACATTTTCATCCCTTGTACGGTATGGTACCCCTATCTACGAGAATGTTTTCCGCATGAAGGTTTTCTATGAAGCTATTCTTCCTTTCTTCTCTTCTTCCCCTTCTCTTCCTGTCTTCATCTCTCCTTCTTCATCTTTCTGCCTTGAACTCAACTCTCCTATAGCAGACTACATGCACCGAATCCATACCATAGCCCGGACGAGTCACAAGCTGATCATACCTTCGCCATCATCTCTCTATGTCTTGATCTGTTGTCAACTGATCTCTTTCCTCTCAACTCCCTTCTCCTCCTCCTCCTACTGCCATCATATCATGATCTTCTTCGTCTTCTATATCATTAAGACCTCCACCCCTAGCCGAAGCAGACGACGGACGGTTATCTAAGATGTCATCTTCATTCGCATTTGTATAGAGAGAATCGAGCAGTCCTTCTCCTTCACGATTCATATGATAGTACTCGGACTGGACTTGACTTGAGATAACTAGAAGCTGGTGGAATTCCTCTGTCACTGAATCTCCTATCTAATACACCATCATGCATACACAAACAAATGCGCGAAATGAAAAGAAGGAAGGAAGAAAAGAGAGAGCTAGATCCTTCTCTCCAATCTTCTTCTGGTTAATGACATATCACTCGAAGGAGATAAAAAAAAAAAGCCTTAGGCCACGATACATTGATAGACATAGATCCATCGAAATAGATCGATAGCTAGATACCATCTATCTTGCATCTTCTCCAACTCATCCAGAGAGAGGCAAAAATTCAGAAAGGAATCAGCCCCCCCCAAAAGAGACACCAAACGAGAAAGAGTGATGAA
>NW_027153386.1:27486-28150 GCF_002600585.1 Cystoisospora suis
TACATACATATATATATACATATGTAGATATACATAGCTGTATACAGATGTATATATGTATAGGATGTATTTGAAGAGAGGGATCCTGGCGACATGTTCACGTCACATTGTAGTGCTCATCTGTATGCATACATATACATATTATATACATATACCTCTCTATAGATATACATATCGTTCTTTCTAAGACGACACAGTAGAGTAACACTTGAAGAGAGGTTGCCGGAAAGAGAAAACAGACGGAGAAGAAATTGTGGAGAAGATTGTTGGAGAAAAGTCGTAAAGAAAGAAAGGCCTGTTTGGATTTTCCCTACCTGGTCAGTTAGGCGATGGACATTAATATACTGGGCGTAGTCTCTTGCAATGTATAGCAATCTCGAGTGTAGAGACAGCCGACGGGATGGCTGCTCTTCTTGGAGAAACTCTCTCATGAAGCCAGTTAAAGCCATATGTAGAATCTGAGAACGAGAAAAGAAGAAAGACGAGATTTTAAATATGTCCATCGGAGAAGAAAGATCTATGAGAGAAAGATCTTCTTCAGATAGATGTCTATTCAGGAAGTTATGAATTCACTCTGTCGTACACAAAACAACTTCTCTAGTCCTCCCATGGATTCGTTCCTCTCCCTCTCTCTCGCTCTCTTCTGCTGTATGTACACCTCAAG
>NW_027153386.1:28310-28678 GCF_002600585.1 Cystoisospora suis
TCTCTCTCTCTATGTATGCACATGTAGTGATTTATATCTGTATCTATTTGTATCTTTATACAAGTGCTTTCCGGGGACTCAGTGATTGATCTAGATCTCTTTCAGTATGTTAGTCACTGGACTAGGGCGCGGTGAGAATCCGCCCCCCCCAGACCAGCCTTGGAGTCTCTACCATAATACATCCATATGTATATCTATGAACATCCATTTATCCATACATCTTTTACATGCATGAGTGAATCATCTCCACCTCTATCGCAACACACACACAAGAGCTTTCTTCTTCTTCTTCCCCCAGATATATCAGCCATTCACGCGATGACTTCCCCCCATCTCTCTCATCGTACATGCACTGCCATAACTATCTA
>NW_027153386.1:29077-29212 GCF_002600585.1 Cystoisospora suis
CTATCTATCTAGTCAGTTCTTCTGTATGCAGAAAACGGTGTATCTATTCTCCATGGATTGGTGTCTTTGTATGATGTGAATGAAGCACGGCAAGTTTCTATAGACTCTCCTTTCTATCTCTTTACTCTTTTACAT
>NW_027153386.1:29456-37525 GCF_002600585.1 Cystoisospora suis
TTCCCTCCCTGTCGACGTTCCTCCTTCTCCCGTTGAAGATGAAGAAGAAGAAATCTCACGAACTGCGTCTCTCCTGCAAACAGAAAAGAAAAAGGTAGCATACACCCTGGTCGGCTCACCGCTTTATCTCCTTCTTCTATCGACATAAGAAAATCTAAATTTATCTCACCTCATACACACATCAACTCCCGCTGATCCCTACATATCCATATATATAGATATAGATATACATACGTATACATCTATACAGATGTGTACATTTGAACGTAGATGTTCGCAGATGAAGTATATATGTATGGACAGATACATATACCTAGTGGCTGAAGAGGTGCCACATATACATACGTATATGCCATACGTATCTATATATAAAGAGAGAGATATCAGTACTTAGAGGAAGGCTTCTAGACAAAGATACTCGGAATGAGGAGATGACGCTACTGGTTTGGTAGAAAAAGTGTCTATGAGCTGATGAGATAAGATCTATCTATCTATCTATTTATCGGAACAGGTTACGAGCCGAAGACAAACAAAGAATGAAGTGTACATACATACACTCCGACGCCTAAGATGAAGATGAAGAAGAAGCAGAAGCAGAGAGCTCTTGTTCTATCTTTCTATACACACACACTCAGTGGAAAAGACAAGTATCATCTTTCTTTCTTTCTTTCCTTGATTGGTATCATTCTTTCTTGCTTTTCGTATCTGAGCTCTCCGTTTTCTTCTTCTTCTTCTTCTTCCTTTTCTGGATGTGAAGAGGGGAAGAGAGAAGAGAGAGAGAAAAGAAGCGAGAGAAAGAAGCCTTCCGACATACTTGAGCCGGAAGTCGTTAATGCACAGCTGAAAGAGAAGATCGAAGACTTCCATGATGCGGCTATCATCTGCAGGCAGTCCAGGAAAGAGAGAAGAACACCCCACAGAAACGAAGAGACAGATAGGGAGAGAAGAGAGAGATAAGACGATAGATGCGACAGAAAGAGGAAAGAATATGTAGCTGAGAGAAAGAAAGAAAGAGAGAAAAGAAAATACAGAAAGAAAGAGAAAGAAGGTGTCTCAGAATCGAAGCAGAGAGGTGCTAAGATCTCTCTCTCTCTCTCTTTCCTATAGAACTGTCGCTCATCATACACATATCTTGAAGAGAAATAAGAGATGGACAGACATGAAGGTAGGCAGACAGATCCCGAATCAAATGACCCGCATCTAGATAGATCATCTTCGTCTTTTTCTCATCTGTCCTTTCCTCTTCTCCCAGATCGCTTTGTAGTGTCTATGAGAATGCACGTGGAAGAGAAGGCATGCAAAACGTGTCCCGGGGCAAACGCTACCATCTCGAGACTGGCACATAACTGCTGAAAGAATACAGCAGTAAGGCTAAGGAACTCACATATGTACATATATAGATATGTATATGAATGCGTACGTACATATGAAGATACGTATATGAAGACATATGTACATATAGGTATATGAATCCATTTGTACACAGACATAGATATATATGAATAGATACAGACACACATCTGTATGTACCTACATGCTTATACTTGTCTCGGTGCATATGGTAGGTATATGAAGCATAACAGGGATGACCTTCAAGAAAGAAAGAAGCATAGAGAGGCTTCATACATAGAGAAAGATAGATGATAGATAGACTGAAGATAGACAGATGAAAGACAGATAGATAAATAGATAGATAAAGATAGGTAGATAAGAAAAGAACTGAGAGGAGACATGTTGATTCTTCTTGTCTTGGTGCCTGTCTTTACCTCGATCTACACCAGACAAGGACTCGAATATAAACCGAATGATAGCTTCCTTCGATACAACTCCAAAACGCTCAAAATGACGGAGAGTCATGACAGTTCTGAAGAGCAACACGAGAGACAAGAAAGAAAGAAAGAGGAAGCACAAAGCAAAGATGAAAAAGGAAAGGAAGAGAGAATGAATGAAAGAGAAAGAAAGAACGAAAGAAGAGAAGAGTGACAAGACAATTCGAGAAGAATAAGAGGGAGAGAAAGACACACTCGGTTCCTAGACATACAAGAGAAACGTCGCTCATGGTTAGGCCCGAGAGGGATGACGATCCATTCAATAGACTCGCCATATACACTTCTACATCTCTATGTCTAGCTAAAACATACACAAGTATCTAGGTGTATGTGCACAAATACAACCTACACAAATAGACCATATATATAGAAAAAGTGTACCCAAGTATCTGGAGCTATATCTATATACGTATGTATGTATAGATGAAATATCGAGAAGAGACAAGACATAGGCGAAATATTCAGAGATGAGGGGAAGAGTGTCTCTTTAGATATGTAGATGTTTAGATGTGTTTAGGTCTCTCTATTGTGCTTGCATGCGTCTTCTTTACTTCTGCTGTGAGTTCTTCCAGAAACCGAAGATGGCTGTGAGAATGGCATTTTCAACTTGGAGAATTCTTCTTTCTTCTCTTGTTAAGCCGTCATCCTCATCCTCTTCATCTTCTCCCATCACATCTTGCTCTTCTTCTTCTTCGTCGTCTTCTTCTTCTTCTCTTCCCCCGCCTCCTTCCGAAAGTTCGTCGTCGTCTTCGTCCTCACTACTACTGCTGCTATTGTCAAGAGTCTCATCTTCTCTTGCTTTTCTTCTTCTTCTTCTTTTCTCTTCCTCTTCTTCTTCTTCATTCATCATGACTTCTTCTTCTTCTTCTTCTCCCCCCCCCGTCTTCTTCTCTTCGTCACCTCTGTGCATGTCATCATCTCTTTTACTTCTCTCCGCTTGAAGGTGTCCTTCTTTTGTTTTTTTTCTTCTTTCTCTCTCATCTCTCTTCCGTAGTTGTCTCTCCGACGCTTTCAAAGCCCGATAAGCGATTCGTCCTGCACCCTGCTTAAGAAAAGAAAAGACAGAAGAGTAATTTTCCACCAATCTCTCTGAATGGGTAAGCGTCTTAAGACCTCGATGTAGAAGGCTATAGACAAGAAGTTGCGTCAACGCTGAACAGTTCCATATATGTCCTTCGCCATCTTCTTCATAAGCATCGGTATACACACACAAATCATCTTCTTCTTCTTTTCCACTCCGTTTCTCGCTTAGCTTCTCTTGCTTCTTCACATCCTCGTCTTCATTCTTGCCTGCTTCTAAGGCCTTAAGATTCTCCGCCTCTCCATTCGGACTGCTTCTCTCAAGCGCTGCGCTTGCAGTGTGACTGTTCATTCCTTCTTCTCCTCCTCCTCCTCCTGAGATGAGATGAGGAGAGGAAGATAAGGCCACAGAGGGATCGCTCACGCCATTGGTTGAACTTTCTTCTTCTTCTCCTCCTCTCCCCCGACCTCCTCCGGACGATAGAGTGATGTTTTGATAGCTCTGAGCCTTCTCTCTTCGAGATAAGGAGGTAGATTTCTTCTTCTTCCACGTTCTTCTCCCTAGCCGTTGAAGAAGAAAGCGAGCTAGCTGTAATCGCATGCGTTCACGTTTCTCTTCTTCACTTTCTTCTCCATTCTTTCTTTTGCTCTTCTTCTCCTTCTTCGATAAAGTTTCTCCACTGAAAGGAAAATTATTTTCTTGGTTGCCAGAGGATGTCTGAAAAGATGGCGATGACGTCGATGCGCTAGAATCTCCTTCTTCTTCTTCTTTTCTCTCCTGTTCTTCTCTTTCGTCTATTTCACACAAGAGGAAGAAAAGAAGAGAGACATACACAAGACAGCTATCAAACGAAAAGGCAAAAAGAGTTTTAGACGAGAAAGATATGAGGATGAAAAGACCAAGACCTCCTTGACTTCATATGACTTCAAAGAAAGAGAAAGAAAAGAACTAGAAAGACACAGAAATGTAGCTATAGATGAAGGAGTGTACATACAGCCGATAGCAAGCACTCTACCAGGTGACGAAGATGAAGAAGAAAGACACCTAGACCTTGATGAAATAGGCTAGGAGTACCTCCTACATAAAAAGACGGTCCTCTGCTTCACACTACTCCAAGATCAAACAAAAAGGAAGAAAACAATGTCTGCACGTATGTATGTATACATACGAAGATGGCTGTATATCTATGCACATGTATATGTATGAAGTGTATGTGTATCTAGATAGGTTGTTTGACTAGGGAGACAACCGAAGCATTTCTTGTGTGGTCTATCCTGTGTTTGCTACTTCATAGATAGACTACGTAGGGTAGCATAGAACCATCTATACACCCGAAAAGAGCCACTCTGAGAAGAAACACTGCTGTCGATCTATCAATCGTTAACACGGCTCTTTCTTTCTTTCTCTCTTTCTTTCTCGGTGTCTATTGATGTAGCTGCTTTGCGATCTATCTATCTATCTACAGAATTTCTCTTGCTTGTTTTCTCTGTGCTAGTTAAGAGACGTGTTTGTCTACCTCTATCTTCTTTGACTGTCGCGAATCTGTTGATCTTTTCTCTGCCCCATCATCGCCAATCGAACTCCAGAGAGTCGAGAGAGACAGAGAAAAATAGAAGAACGAGAGAGAGAGAAACATCTTTCTTCATTCGAACTTCATACTCACCTTGTAGACCTTCTCCTGTTGTCATCATAGAAGAAGAAGAACGGTTACGTTCTTCACCTCGATCTCTCTCGTCAGAAGCCTCTTCTTCATGCAAGCGTCCACTTGAGGAATCTCCATGCGACCCGCTATCTCCGTTAGAGGAGGAAGAAGCGCCGTTCTTCTGATTTGAGCGGTCCCTTGAAGAAAGAGACGTAGAAGGACCTTCTCCTGGAGACGTCTTCGATAGCATGGGAGTTTTAAAGCTAAAGAGAAGAAGCTTCTGAAGCTCTTGAAACTCCCAGTAGCCTGGGGGATAAGCCAAGGACGAAATTCCTGAAGAAGAGTGAGAGTGTTTGAGCGACCGAAGAATCTCTTGTTCTTCCAATTCTGCTGAGGTGTACGGACACACCGGAATAGCTTCAGGGGGGATGTACGCATAGACACACTCCGGAAGAAGAGATTTCTGCTCCAAAGATGGAGGCAAGACAAAAGAGAGGAAGAAAGAACAAGGGAAAGAAAAAAGAAACGCACAAAGAGCAAAAGATGTGATCGACGTTTGACATAGAGACCCCCATAGAGCAAAAGGATTCCTCAAGAGGAACGAGAAGAGAGAAAAAGAGACATAATCTTAAGGAGAAACAAACCATCTCCTTGCTGTCCATAACAAGCTCTTCTCCTCTTCAAGCCTCCTTCACTCATACGACTGGCCAAGTGGAAGCGAACGAGAGGAAAACGAAAGAAGTAGCACAGCCGATAGCTAAAACAACAAGCCACACCTACCTACCTCCACTCATTCACTCACTCACCTCCTCCACTATCTTTAATCTATCTATCTTTGATCTATCTGTAATCTATCTATCTATCTTTGATCAATCTATCTATCTATCTTTGATCTATCTCCAGGTTCTCTATGTTTAATGCTTGTATGTGTTTGCTTGTTGGGTGAGGAGTCGTTGGGGCCGTGGTAGTTTGATATCTTTTTTGCCCTTGCTTACGAGTTCACGTCGATCTCGAATTCTGCATGCGTTTTCGAGAGATTCTTTGACGAACACTTTCATACAGGCAGGAGGGATGGAGAGTCCCAGCCACTCCTCAAGCAGTCGAGTCCGCCCATCCCACACAGCCAACCAATACCCGAAGAAATCCGCGACCACCTAGGAAAAGAAGAAGAAGGAAGAAAGAAAGAAAGGGGAGAAACACTCGATAGAAAACAGGAAAGAAGGATAAAGATGAATGCAAGAAACAAGAGAGAGAGAAAGAGAGAGAGACACGTCATTCATACCTCATGTGACAAATGGAGACACACAACGTCTTCATACCTACATACGCCTATATACACATACACATATGTAGCTACACATATATACAGGGAGAGAAAAGAGAAGAGAGAGATATGTCACTATAGTCTAGTACGGGTGGATGAAGGGTAGGATAGTACTACGTGGACAGGATACATGATGCGATCTAGACTCGTTCTGGGAATGTGTCTATCATTTACAAGATGACGGTAAACAGACTCGAACTCCACGCAGGAGATAGAAGTGTATTTTACCTCCATCCATGTCTATCTCCATCTATCTCTCATGCGTAGATGTGTCGGCAAGAGCATACATATATACGTATGTAGGCACACTCGAATAGAGAGATACAGAAGTGTGTTTGAATTCTCTCGAGCGAGCGAAGAAAGAAAGACAAGAGGAGGTGGGGAATGGAGTGCTTCTGCCTTTCTACGGGGCTCCGAGGAATGAGAGAGAAGCAGACAGGATGAGAGACGAAGGAAACCCTTTCGGCACCAGCAGTAGAAAAGGAAGAGAAAGAAAGGAGGACAGAGAGTTAACGGAGAATAATAATAAGAAGAAACTTCATAGAGACAGCTGGGCCCCTCCACCTGCCCTACCTCGCTCCTCCTCTTTCTACACTTCATAGTATCCACAGCAGAAACTCTCCACACAGAAAGAGACAGAGAGAGACACGTCTATATAAACCTCTCTTGAGACATCTCTCTATTTATATGAAAGTGTCGTAGGGTCTCAAAGCAAAGAGAGAGAGGACAAGGGATTAAGAAAGAAAGAGAGAGGAGAGAGAAAGAGAGAGACAGTGGTTGATCAGTACCCTCATTGTTTGGAAATCGAATTGAGAGGCGTGATTAAGAAGAGAAGTAAGAGACGTCTCTATAATGGAGACAAGAGAATTTTGCATCTGGCTAATACGATGAAGAACGCGCGTAAGAAAGAAAGAAGACTCTTCAAGATCTTCTGGCAAGACCTTCGTAGGAAGTCGCAGCATGGCGCTGAATAAACACTGAAGAGAAGAAGAAAGAAGACAAAGAAGAAGAAAGACACGATCACCCACAAGAGAAAGAACGAAAGAAAGAAAGAGAGAGAGATAGATAGATAGAAGATAGAGATACAAAGGAAGAAGATAGATCTGACATACGTAGGTAGATAGACAGATAGATAGATAGATAGAGAGAAACAAAGAGAGAGAGAGAGTAAAGAGAGATAAAAAGAGAAGAGAGGGGGAGCGAGACTGAGAGAGACCAACACAGATGCAACACAGAAGTTTATCTTATAGAGAGAAAGATGAAAGAAACCATGCAGGAGAAAGCGTACAAAACTGAAGATGAGAGAGAAAGAAGATAAAGAAAAGAATGAAGAAAGAAAGGCAAGACATCCCGGAAAGAGAATAAAAGGAGAAAGTCCAAGTTCGGAGAGATCGAGAATGAAGAAAACTTCGTCATAGCTTCTACGTGCTTCGACCGGAGAAAAGAAAAGATGAGAGAGAGAACTAACTGCAACGTGTCCTTCTTGGAAAAGGAGAGAAGAGAAAAGAGAAGACGTGAATGAAGAATCGAGGCATGAACAAAACGATAAGGGAGAGACACGAAGAACATGTGACACACCAACAGAAGAGTCTGTAGTGAGAGAAACTCACTCCAAGTGGACGAAGAGGAATCACGATGATAGAGCAAGATATTTATATATATATACACACACTGCTCCTTTTCGCGCCCATAGAAATACATACAGTATCCATAGATATCTACATGCACTTACACATACATACATATAGCTAGGGATATATTTCACATATGTATGTGTGTATTAGTATGTATGTGGAAATGACTATGTATGTGTGACAGTGTTGCATGTTCTATTTCGGATCTCTCCATCTCCTATCTGTATATCTCTGCACTCTTCTGTAGTGTATGCATGTGTGTGTATAGAAGTATTTGGACAGAGTAGGGCAGCATTTTGTACCTCTATAAGAATGTAGTCAAACTGAGGGTGATCTACAGGAATTCTTAGCAATGCCTCGGCACACAGATTAATGTTGCCTTTGAAACTGTGGAGAATCGTTAACAAGTGATCCTCCAAAATCCTGAAAGAAAAGAAGAAAGAAAGGGAGAAACACATAGAGAGATAGATAGATAGCTAGATAGAGACGAAAAGAGATACAGAGATAGACCCCACTCATCATAAGAAAGAATCGAGAAGAAAGGGAGAAAGAAAAAAGAAGAGAACAGTCATCGAGGTGTGAGAAAGTAGTAGAAAGGAGGACCCCCCTATCTACAAGC
>NW_027153387.1:0-135 GCF_002600585.1 Cystoisospora suis
TAATAGCCGCCGGCCTAGTTTTGAAGCCAACCTGAAGGCGTAGGTCCACGAGGAAGCCCTGTAGGCCCAAACTGACCAAACTGCAAGTTGGTCAGAGGCATAGGGGACCTAGAGGAATCGATAGAGGGCTGCTAG
>NW_027153387.1:601-1769 GCF_002600585.1 Cystoisospora suis
CCCTAGAATCATTACAAAAGGCCACACAGGCCATGCCTTTCTATCGGCGACGGCCACGCAGGCTCGCGTCGCTACTGCAAACTTCGCAAAGACACTTGTTAGGCGGCCCTAGCCGTCACAAAGACTCCACACAGGTAAACAAAGTCCTTTTATGCCCTTTTAAGTAGGAAAAATCACTATTCCCACAATTCCACACAATGTTTTTTTTCCTTTTCCCCCTTTCTTACTTCGTTGGCTTATTCGCTCGTTGCTTCGGCTGTCCCTTCCGGTGGTGGGTGGCGGAGTACCACCCCTCGGCGGTGTGTGCGGTCCGGCTACCCGACCAGTGTCCGTTGGCGGTCCGGGCCGGGCCGCTCCCGGCTTCCGTACCGACTGTGTGTGGCTAGCTGTGACTTAGTTGCCCTCGCTCTTATTATCTGTCAGTGCATGCGACTATGCGCTATGGCGTTCGTTCACTTAGTTGTAGCGTTTAGTCGTCTGCTTGCCTATCACTGCATGCGCTAGCACTGTTTCCCCTTTTCTATACTATTGTGGCAACTTCACCCATGTCCCCTATCGTACTTCTATGCATTATTTTAACGTCTACTAATTAACCTGGTCTACTCTCATCGTTTACACGCTCTTACTTTATAGTAGCACTCTGTTCACCACGCTTCTGTCTACTTTCCCTCAGTAGTCACTGTTGCAATGACCCTTGCATGCACACTTCACATGTACACACTTCACTTTGTGCACTGGTCTTTCACTCTAGCACAAGCTTTCTCTTTCTTTGCTTCTTGTTCCTTCCTGTTCTTCCTTTCTCCCCCCAGGCTCTACTCTACCTTCGTTCTTTGCGCACTTCGTTCTTCTACTTCTCCCTTTAGGCTGCCCTAGCAGCCCCATTACTTGGTTCACTCCTTGTAGTACGGGCTTCTGGAAGTCCTTCCATGGGGCCTACTCAACGTAGTACTTGTTCCACGGAACACTATCTTCTCAGAGGTGAAACCTCTGACACTATCGCGCGCGTTCCAGATGCTTGCGTGTCGCTCGCGAAGTCGTTTTATTTGAAGGAGCTCAGCCTCCCTCAAGCCTTGTGCTCTTTCACGCATGGCAATTACTTCCGACTGAGTCTGTGAAAAGTTCGACAACACTACCTTTTTCACAACCTCAGTCTGGGGACCACGACACG
>NW_027153388.1:0-197 GCF_002600585.1 Cystoisospora suis
GCCCGCCAGCAAGCGGTCGCCGGGCCGGCCCAAGGCAGCAGTGGGTCAGTTCTATTAGTTTCTCAGGGGTTGCATGTGCACCCAAGAGGGACTAATAGGACTTTTTCTTCGTGTTTAATGTGTAAAGTACGCCCCCTAGGGGGGGCTAAAGAGGAAAGCCAGACCCGAAGAGACCCATTTTCCGCCTCACCCTTTCA
>NW_027153388.1:784-905 GCF_002600585.1 Cystoisospora suis
CCAACACCGTCAAGTTGGGGCGAACCCCAAACGGGAATTTGGGGGCCGTCTGCGCGGCCTAATGGGCTTTTGAAGAGCCCAGGGAGCCCTATAAAGAGTACTCAGAAAAGGACAAGCGCTC
>NW_027153389.1:0-1478 GCF_002600585.1 Cystoisospora suis
TAGGTTGGTAAGGTGCTCGGCATCCGTAAGCTGGCGTGGAGGTGGTGAGTCTCCTGGATCTGAATCGGTCGCGAGACTGTGTTGGGTTGTCATTCCCGTTCCCTGGCGGTCAGACATTTGGCCAGCCTTACTCCCCCTGGCTGGGGCTCCTCCCAAGGATTGGCTCTTCACTTAGCAGATTCAGAAAAAGAAAAACGGGCAATAAGTTGATAGCTTGGTATGGTACGCGCACGGGACCTTCCTCAACTCTCGACACCGATCTAACAAGAGAACTTCCCATATATTTCACACCTCAGATCACGTCCTCCAAATTCTGGAGTTCTTTCGAATTCCCGCACTACACACACTACTCCGGATCTTAAAACCGCTCTCACACTGGCGAAAAAAGGCACTGATCCCCACTTTCTCCGATCAGGTCTGACCCTGAACCCCCCTGCTGGGCCAACCTTCGTCGTGGCTGTCTGTAGGGTTGGAGAAACTTCTTCGCGAAAAGAGCGGAAAAATTCCTTCCTCTCCCTTTTTCTTTCACTCTTTTCACATCCTCGTCCTTTCCTCGTCTCTTTTCTCTCTCTCCCCCCTTGGTTCCGACCAGCTAAAAAGTAGACACCGTCGGTCAGTGACGACAAGATGTGCCTTAGATCAGACTGGACGTCCGAGGTTACTACGGAAGGCGTTAGACTCGAAAATAACACGATTGCAACAAAACACACTACCTCCTTCAAAACCCTGTTCACCCATTGCTCTGATAATCTTCGAATCTACTTTCCGTCTTCCTCTTTCTAAACTGATTCGATCTACCTTTTGTTCCTTCCTTAAGACAGGCAAAACAAATCTTCACTTCATGAAACACAGAACGGTCACACTAACTCTTCCTTATTCTCCACCGTTGACCCTAGAGGTATTCTACACAGACCGCTATCTTTAACTCAACTGGACGATGCTTATTCTATCTTTCCTAGAGCTGGTTTGAAAAAAATATTCAAGAGGCAGAGCGCTGCTCTGACAGAACTTCGTCCGCCCTGCTTATCGTTTACTCGGCTTCCGCGCTCGATGTGCGTCGATCTCCTGATCTTAGGTTCGGTCCTCCGGCCTTGTTACTTTCGCGCTAGGGAGCTCTTGGCCCCTAGAATTGATTGCTACTATCGTTGGTCCGCGAGGTTTCCTTCTTCCTCTGCTGCGTCGTTACGTAACCTGAATTTCGGTAGATCGTGGACGTTTGACTTGGCTTCGTGCGGTTCACGGTCGCCACTTTGGTAAAAATAGGCCACTATTTCGTGGCGATCGAGGTAGGATTCCAAAATCCTGACAGAATCGGTGAAAGAACGTCTCCAGGTGGACCATACGTTATTCAAAAGAGTTGCTGAATATGATAATGCCGTCCAAATATGCAAGTGTGGAGACCCACTTCATACCCGCAATTAGCCGATCCACCATCCTCTGTTGTGTTGCGGGAGCGCCCGCTGGCCCAAACGGCATCC
>NW_027153390.1:0-2062 GCF_002600585.1 Cystoisospora suis
GGAGAATTTCCCGCCTGGAAATTTCTTGGCCTTTCCCGGCCCTTCTGCGATATCTATAATCAGCCTAGCCTTGCTAATGGCTCTATCTCTTGAGTAGGCTCCTCTAGGAGCCCTAATACGATTTTCCTGAACTCCACGGACCGTAGGTTCGTCCTTCCGGACCGTGGGCCAGCTCGCCTTGCCCGACTATTAGCTTGATTGGATGGCCTATGTTGGCCTTTTCTGTATTTCTTAGTTCCATTGAATTTCGCCGAGCTTCAAGGCTCCGGACAGGCTTCTCTACCCTTATTCTGCTAATTAGGCTCCTCTAGGAGCCCTGCTAGGTTCGTGTGTGCGCTGTGCTGCTGCCGTGCTGCTTAGCGCGGTTGCGCGCGGGTCCGAAGGTCCGGCCATTGCACTTTCGGTAAAAAGTGTGTTCCTGTCTTGATGCGGGGTTATAATATTTCCTAAAATCGTACAAGGTGCCTAGCGCACCTTGACTTAGCTCTACACGTGGCCTGGCCGCTGAGATCGGCCGAATCGCGTTCCGCTACGCGTGAGTTGCGGGGTAGACAGCGCGTCCCCCTGCTCTATGCCATACTGGGCGAAAATAGCGATTTTGCTAAATTAGCGAGTACGGCTATAATGCGGGTATCTCTGGATACCTCTTCTTCTCCTCTACCTAACTAAGCTAATTTGAAGGCAATGCGGGGCCTAGGTGCCGCGCGAGGCCGTCGTGCAATACACGACTTCTGCACTAGGTCACGAACAAAAACGGAGTCATGGGTCTCCCCTACACTAAACAGGTTTCTGGCCCCCCGGAAGACTCCCAATAGCTCCCCTTAAGTCTCATCTCTCTTTTAGCCCATCCTAGGAGGCGTCAATCTACTCGTCCAGCGTGCGCCGTACTCTTGTACTCTCCGGTGACGGTGTAGGCGATGCGACGGCGATCTGCTGGAGATGCTCGAGGTTTCTGCAAGGCGAGTTTGCCTTCTCCGGGGCTGTAAGTCTTCCGGTACATTCCTGCTGGCCCTGTCGCTCGGTTGGTGGGTTGCTGGGTGCGTGCTCAGGCCGTTCTTGGCCCTTGGGAACTTCGTCCGCCCTGCTTATCGTTTTCTCGGCTTCCGCGCTCACTGTGCGTCAATCTCCTGATCTTACGTTCGGTCCTCCGGCCTTGTGACTTTCGCTTTAGGGAGCTCTTGGCCCCTAGAATTGATTGCTACTATCGTTGGTCCGCGGGGTTTCTTTCTCTGCTGCGTCGTTACGTACCCTAAATTTCGGTAGGTCGTGGACGTTTGACTTGACTTCGTGCGGTTCACGATCGCCACTTTGATGATAATAGGCCACTATTTCGTGGCGATCAAGGCAGGTTTGCAAAATCCTGACAGTGCGTGACGTGTGCGTAGAGTCAGTCAGTGCTTGTTGTCGAAAAACTCGTTTCCTGTGCAACAAACAGCGAGAGGCTGACGGCTCCTCGAGAAACCTAACGTTTTGACGTGCTTGGGTCCAGAAAGAATCATTGGCCCGAGGTGCTCGAAGACAGAAAGCAATCAAGAGGTTTTCTAGGAATGGTTTTACAGAAAGCTGATCCCGGATTGCAACAAGCTAGCCACCCGTTACATCAACTACTAAAGGAGACCTCCGACATGCACTCGCGACCAAAACATAGCCGTGCGGTGCACGACCTGAAGGGCAGCCTAGTGCATGCAACCAACCTACATACTTTCGACCCCAAAGAACCAATAGTTATCAAGACAGACGCCTCAAAGCACGCAATAGGGGCCGTCTTGGAGCAAGGGGGGCAGCCGGTGGTCTTCGAGTCCAGAAAGTTGAGCACGCGCGACCAATTCCTCTCGGCATATGAGAGTGAACTGCTTGCCATAGTATACGCATTAACAAAGTGGAAATCCTTCGTAGGGGAAAAACCAGTGAGAGTGGAGACGGACCATGCTACCCTCAGCAGGATGTTGTCGCAGAAGAAGGTAACACCACGGTTAGGGTACTGGATCGACAAACTAGCGGATTCTAACTTAAAGGTAGTATATAAGCCCGGGAAGCAAAACTTGGTAGCGGACGCCATCAG
>NW_027153390.1:2598-2991 GCF_002600585.1 Cystoisospora suis
CTCACGAAGATGGCCCATTTCGTGCCGGCCACGGTTACCATCTCGGCAGAGGGGATGGCACAAATACTAATCAAAGAAGTAGTAAGACTGCATGGGGTCTCGAGCGCCATAGTAAGCGATAGGGACCCGAGGTTTACAGGTGAAGTATGAGGAGAGTTTTGTAGAAAGCTAGGCATCATGCGTAAAATGTCGAGAGCATACCACCCACAGACGGACGGGCAGGCAAAATGCACGAATCAAACTATAGAACAAATTATACGCTGCCCGCTCATGGGGGACGAAACACGTTTGGCGGAACTACTCCCTATCCTAGAGTACGCATACAACAGTACCCAGCATTCGCGCACCGAAGCCGCGACATTCGACCTACTATACGGATTCGTGCCACCCAAG
>NW_027153390.1:3035-4763 GCF_002600585.1 Cystoisospora suis
GCCAGACAGGAGCTGTCACGAGCACAGGCCTACCAGGAGAAATATGCGGATAGGTCACGGAGGCAGGTGGAGTACTACCAGGGGAGCAGGCTTGGCTGAGAGCAGCCAATCTGCCAGGGGACGGCAGCTCCAAGGCACGAGGCGAAGGGTTCAAGGGGCCATTCACAATTGAGAAGATGATAGGGCCAACGCGGCCCGATTACAACTGCCACCTTCAATGGTTATTCACCCAGTATTTCACGTCTCGTTACTCAGGCCGTACGAACCAGAACCAGCGCACCTGAGAAGAGGTGCACCAACCCAGCAAGCCACCGAGGGGGACGAATATGTAGTGCAGGCGATACTGGATCACAAGGGGGCCCGAGAAGGGCCAAGGTATTTGTTTAAGTGGATAGATGGCTCCACGACTTGGGAACCAGGAGACAACCTCACTAACGCACAGGACCTAGTACGGCGCTACCTCCCAGACCGCAAGAGTCGCGGAAGACAAGAGGGGAAACCCAGTTAAGAGAAAAGGGGTGTCAGGAGGAACCCCTGACCAAAGCCCAAAAAGGACGTAAGCGCTGACATGCATGCACTGACATGAGACTGAAGGGCTCCCCGTGCCAGGGGCCAGCAGGACGGACAAGGGCCTTGAGCCAACCCGGCGACGTCATAGGGACTTCTATGATTCCGATATATTCACTACCCATCTACGTGCGAACGATTGCATGCCTAAGCATCGGGGACCCAGTTGACCCAGGGTCGTGCGATGATGTGTGACGTGCCAAGCCCGTGTCAGTGAAGTGTCGTGAACGAACTGTGTTAGCCAACTTCCCCTTAATACGGTGGACACACCCTTTGACCCGACTTCGCATCGGAGAACATACTTGAGTTCATCCTCGATCAAGCATGACAGCGGGCGTGCAAGGGAAGGTTGCAAGGCTAAGAGTGGCAGTGGTTTTTTCAGATTATGAGCGAATGGACTGGCCCACCATTGCCCTAAAGGAGAGCCACCGTCCGCGAACTTGGACAGAGCTGAAGGGGGTAATCCGTCCGCGCTGCAACGCAGTTTCGGAAGGGAAAGCTCTAGAGAAGCTAAGAAGGCTGAGACAGCTTGTGAGTGTGCAAGAATACCCGATAAGATTCAATAAAGCAGCTGCGGAGTGCCTTAAACTGATAAGATAAAACACTAGCTTTCGGAAAAAGCTTGCGGCCGGAGATCAGTGATCTAGTCTATGTTCGCAGGCAGCGCGACATGAAAGACGCGATCGAAGACGCAGTGCGCATTGGAGCCCTGAGGCGGGAAGACAACTTGGAGTAAACAGGAAGGAGATCGGTGCGGCAACGATGAAGTCACAAAGACTGTAAGGTCGGCGCAGTATAGGAGGAGAGACTACCTGAGAACCGTCTCACATCGGCTACGGAAGGCCGCGGTTTCTTCCACCGGGTCCGCCAAAACCCCTCGATCGGTTTTATGGAGGTGGGACTTCCGAGCGATTTGGCCCCCCGTTAGGAAGAGGTGCGGGAGGAACAGGAGTTCCTCCGCCGAAGCCCGCGCGCATTCGAGAGATAGGAGTACGGACGTTCCCCAGGAGAAGTCAAGGAGTAGCATTCAGGACAGAGGGACATGCGATGGCAAAGGAGAGTGCACCAGTGCGTTGCTTTGGGTGCGGTCACGAGGGTCACTACAAGATAAATTGCCCGAACAGGTCGGGAAACTGATGGCTCTCTCCGGGCCGAGGGAGC
>NW_027153391.1:0-164 GCF_002600585.1 Cystoisospora suis
CCGTCGATCCTCTCCTGGCACTCCTTGGGGCTCTATTGCCCGGGCGGCGAGCAACTGATCTTTGCGCCCGCGGCCTCTCCGAGGGTCGTACGTATACCGTTGTACGCCTCTCGGGTCACTCTGGCTACTAGAAGTCCTGCTTCGTGCTATTCTCGCCGATTCTC
>NW_027153391.1:518-938 GCF_002600585.1 Cystoisospora suis
ATTTCCTCTCTATTTTGCACGGTTCCCTGCCCGGGATCGGGTGGAAACCGTGTTTTTCCCGACTCGATTTGCTGGCGAGTGAGCTGGTCCCCGTTGAGCCACTGCGGTCGTTTACTCGGCTTCCGCGCTCGATGTGCGTCGATCTCCTGATCTTGGGTTCGGTCCTCCGGCCTTGTTACTATCGTGCTAGGGAGCTTTTGGCCCCTAGAATTGATTGCTACTATCGATGGTCCGCGACGTTTCCTTCTTTCTCTGCTGCGTTGTTACGTAACCTGGATTTTGGGATATCGTGGATGTTTGACTTGACTTCGTGCGGTTCACGGTCGCCACTTTGGTAAAAATATGCCACTCTTTCGTGGCGATCGAGGCAGGATTGCAAAATCATGACAACCCTACTCCCTTGGGAAAATAGCGTAGCTC
>NW_027153392.1:0-289 GCF_002600585.1 Cystoisospora suis
TTGGTGCCTCTCCTGTGCTTCTCGCGTGCCGTGCAATCAACTCCTGGCCGGTTGGCCTGCTGAATTCTTGGACTCCCAAGACTCCTGGCGCTTCGCGCGTCTTTTGCCACTCCTGTGGCGTCCCCTGGCACGCACTGGTCGGCCCTATTATGTTGGGCGGCCTCGTACTTGGTGCGCAGTTCTTCTGGTAGCTTCTCGCAGCTCTGCACGTTCATCACGAACGGCACTTCCACGGTACTGCTAGGGTAGATTAACACGTTCGGCACTTTACTGCACTCACTAGGGCTTC
>NW_027153393.1:0-13405 GCF_002600585.1 Cystoisospora suis
CCCCCCCCCCCATCTTCAGAACTGGGAATGTCTTTCATCGCATGTTCTTTTTTTGTCTTTCCCTCCCTCGATTTCTTGCTTCCTCTGCAGCTCACCGGGTGCATTGAAACCCTTGCAGTATGACGTGCGTACCAGCCTCCCGACGACGTCGTTTGCCAAGGACAGATACGAGATGGCATACTCCGGGTTAGCCGCATCGTAATGAGACCCGAGGGCTGCTCACGCATAATCCACGCACAAGCGAAATAGGGCTGATGACGAGAAGCAGTCTAAAGCACACAATACCGGGGCCGCGACACAAACCGCTTCTGATGTGAGGGGTTCGCCGGTCACCAATGAAGATGCACCCGAAAAAGATGTAAGACTAAAAAGCCGAGNNGAGTGCGCCTGCCGCAGCAGACCTTTACACTCCGTAGCCCCTTGCCACATTCAGACAACCGCAAAAAGGCTCTGCCTTCTATCTCCCAGCATGCATCCGCCCCACCGAGGAACTTGCAGATATGCAACTGAGACACGTTGTCTTTTTAGGCATCGCACATGGGAGACTTCCATCGCACGATCGTTCGGAGGTGAGCTTATAATGACTTCCTTCGACGTTGTTTAACACGCATACCACGGCCAGCCTAACCCGTTCACAATTCATATCAGTCTACCCGTCAATTACAGACTATCAGCGCCCACACTTCCAGGCTCGGGCGAAAGCAGCACAAGTAGCCCCCCACCCCCCCTACGCTCCTTCACAGCTTAGCCAGCACGCTACCAAACGAGCAAATCTCGCACAGACCTGACACCATCGAGAGGCAGGCAGGAAGGGGCCAGCAAAGCGCAACACGTCATGCAGCTCCTCCCTTATGACCTCTGCCAAGACAGTATGATGTCTACTGCATCGAAGAGAACCGTTTCTGGAGGCGCACCGCCGACAAAACAATTTGAACTCCTCCTCATCACCGCAGGCCGCATGTAGGATACACTCCGCCAGCGGCGCAATTTTCTCCGCTATGAGGATAGACAACACGATGGGAACACAAATATACTTGTATAGACGACTCTTACCAGCAGCAGCGTTCACGTACTGTTAACGACAGTTGGGGCGCTAGGGATATGTCAAGTCCAAACAGTTGGCCGGGCTCCTGACCAACTCGCCAAACAGTGCCGAAGAGTGAACGGACGCGTGCCCCCCACGCCAGCGAATGGAGAGAGACGCGGCTGGCATCGCAGCATCTTCTCACCCAACGGCATTCAAACGTGTGAAGACATCCAGGACGGGTGGGGTTTGCACTCCAGAACAAAGCAGACAAGAAGATGACCACCCCAGTGGACCGTGTCCCCTCCCCCGGCTGATGGTTAATCGTATGCAGTCATAAAACACAGGTGGTAACGTCCCCTTCTTATCCTGACGGTATTATCATCCGATGTCATGGCAGAAAGGCATGCGGACTCCTTTGTATCCGGCACCTCTATCACTCCAGGTGTATCTCGCTTCTTTTCTCTCTCTCTCTCTATATATATATATAGGTGGATGTGTATGTGGAGTTTGTGTGAAGGCGTGGAGGCCGATCGATGGAAATAGCTACTTACCTTCGTTGGCCGGAGTATGGGACCTGGGCAGGTTCCGGCTGTGGTCCAGGCCACCTGCACGCGAAGGAGCCCCGCGCAGTACGTGATGCAGCAGATTATCCTTTGCTGAGGAGACCCGTATACACATCAACCCTTACAGCATGACGGTTCCCACCCCGTTCCACCATCAATCCTTAGGCAAGCCCCTACTACTTCAGGCTGTTTATACAGTTGCGCCCCATCTCCGCTTTCCTCTCATTGAGCAAAGGATGCCCCAACGACATGAAAGGGGCAGTGTGAGTCTCGTGCCACTGCGCCTAGTCGTGCGTGCAGTGGTGCAGATCCATCAATGTGAGGTGTGTCTGCACTGCGTATCAGACCGCTTACACCCGGCAAACAACATGAGCGCATGTCCGGAACTACCGCGACCATCCTGTCTAGACTAGGACTGCCTGAGACACGCACACGATCTCCGGGATCAGGGAAACGACGCACAGCAGCCCACGAGGCCGGGAGGGATGACGCCGCCTTACACTGGGCCAAGGAAACAACCTGTACGGAGTTACAGATATGCAGGCAGGGCTACCGAGCAGCAGAAGAAGAAGTATATTCACTACACTCACACCAAATGGAAACGCCCGGTTTCAACGCATGCACGCGACATCTTTCAGAGCGCAGAGCAGTTGTCCCTCTGCGAATGACGACAAAAAAAAGCCGAGTATTTGAACGCCCGCGCGCCCCATGAACAGCTGCTCCAAAGAAAATACCACATCTCTTTCGCAGTTCCTCTGCTTCAACTAGAATTCCGATATCCGCCTTTCACTAAGTCCGCGTGCACCCCGCAACTGAACTTCCTATAATCTTTCTATTTGAGCCGCGCCACAACTGTACCTGTTTTCCTGTTGCTGTTGCGAACTGCTCCGTCGTTCCCCCGCTTCCTCCCTTTCCTGGCTTTCTTTCTCTCCTCCCTACGTGTTGATTGAGTTGACGAGCCCCTCTCAGTTTCTTCATCGCTTGTCTCCGCAAGCGGCTCTGCAGCCACTGCTCGCCGGGCTCCCGCGGAAGCCTCTATAGCCCTACACAGAGCGTCGTCCTGAGCGGGAGTGCCCTGGGTCTCCCTTGAACCCGGAGAGAGGGGAGAGGGGGTTTCACCTGATAGTCTTCTGACAGATTTGCCGCCTTCCGTATGGAATGAAGCACGAGGACCCCCCCCATGTGAAGAGCTGTGAAAAAACGATGGTGTGGTCTCTGTTTTGTCCGCTTGAGATTGGACGAAAGACGACCCGGAAGAAAATTTCGACAGGCCTTTGTTGAGGCAATGCCGAGCATGATAAATGATGAGAAACGAAAAGACAACAAAACTGGCAAGGAGCGAAGCAGATAGCCGACTTCGCCCCCCAGCTGCAGTCAGGTGGCCAACCCGCTTGCGAATACGGTGACGACTCTCAGATTCACCCCGTCGACCAGTCAACGCGTAGTCGCCCGTTGCTGTTCTCCTAGGGGCTCGGTGGGATGATCCTGCAAGGGTGACGTGACGAGCTTGGTTGCCGTAGTGCACGCCGTGGCCCACTTCAGGCACACCGGCGTCTGATCCAGCAGGTGTAGCACCTGCTGGGTCAACCGATAAACTCCAGATGGTCTCCATTTTCGTGTGGAGCTCTTCTTGTTCCCTTCTCCGCCAGACCCGTTGATAGCACTTGTTCCTGATCTGTGAAAAGAACTGAGGTGCAGAAGTGCCGCCAGAGAGAAGAAACCGACGAGCTCTCACACGGTGCCCGAAGACGTTGACCGTAAGGGCTTGTAACAGTCTTACCCAGTGGACCTCCAGGCGGGAAGCAGAGCTCCTAGAGAGCTGACGGGGGATGGCCTGAACGTCAGCAGAACTACGGACGTTAGGAGAAAACGCCTGGAGACAGCTGATGACTTCTGCATAGTTCACGTGGAGACCCACTGACAAGGAGGAGAGAAGAGAAAACGGATGAAGATAACAATCCTGACATGGCAACCGACTTGACTAATCAATCCCTACAGCTGATGGTGCTCGCCACCACTGATTTTGCAAGGAGATACAAGCAGCAGCCTCAGTCACTGCATCTCGGAGAAAATACGGGCAAATGATCGAGCGAAAAGAGGGGGGTTAGTCGGTTCCCGGTGACAAAGCGAGAAAGACTAAGAAATGAGAAAGGGTCTCCTTTCATCCTGTTGAAGCAAGATATACCCCTATGACGCACAATCTGGAAAGCGGTCGCCCGTCGGAGATCGAGGGACCGACCGAGCGCCGTCTTTGTGAAGACTGAGGCGAGTCACGGGATGCCAATAAAACTTCGATTTCGTCAGAGCTCTGACGAGAAAACAAAAGAAAGAGGCTTATCTCATATAGCACCCCAAAAAAACAGATTTGGGACGCACTGGGCCGCACTGACGCAGGGGCCTGTGTCCGTCATCCTAGACTCGGGCTCATCCCCAGCGGATATCCAGCCCCGCTTTCTTTGCACAGCAGCTTGGGGAGACACTTGAGGCACTACCGACTGAGAACAGCGAAGCTGATTTCAAAGACTGGCTGCTAACATAGTTCGGCGAACCATAATGGCATTCCCGGGCCCATTCCCACAAAGCAAAGTTGTCCGCGTCCACTACGAAAGCAAAAGTTGGCCTCTCAGTCGGGAAGCCTGTTCCAATGCGGAAGCTGCTGTCCTGGGACAGGGTCCGAAAACTCTCAAGTCCCGGACAACCTCTGACCAGCTCGGTGTGTCGAGCTAGGAGGCTGTTAGGGAAAATCACAACGGCCCCGAACGCTTGCTTTGCATGCAGTGCCCGCAAGTGTAAGGAGGAAGTCAACGAGAACATGGAAAGAAAGATATGTCTGTCATTAAACAATAAGTCCACAAGTGTATTTGAAAGCTCCTCTTCGTCAAGGTCTTCTCGCCCCGTTCTCACCATGTCCAACAACGTTTCTTTCTTTTTTGTTTCTCTATACGCGATGCCGTTCCACCTTTTCCGCTGATTCAACTTAGGCGGGCTGACAGGGAGAAACGAATGGAGACAGACAGTCAAAGAGATCTACAGGTGAACTCGACTAGTTGGTTAGCTCTCGTGATCTTCTGTCCAACTGCCGGCCTGGCGTTTCTCTCTCATCCAGGACTCGATTTTCTTCTCCAGAGGAAGATGATTTGCAGGTGCGGGTACGAGCAGGTAAGAAGGGGTCTTAGACTGCTTTTGCATGCGGCGTATCTGTCCGTTCACTCATGCATTCGTCATACGCCTTCCTCGTCTTCTTTTTAATCTGTCAGGTCTCTTGTCTTTTCCGTCAGTTATCTCTTTGTGCGCTTCTCCGCCTTCTTCTGCCGCCTTGCAAGAGGCTCCTTTTGTTTCAGCGAACGCACTGCCTTCGCTTCTTTCTTCTTTGGCTTCACCCCCATGGTTCTCCATCAGAAATGCCTCTCAAATGTATCTATGTAGATGGACATATATAGATCGAAGTCTTTTTTTTCGTTATGATCGTTGCGTCAGCAAGGGGGGATGAGCTTGACTGTGAGAACCGTAACTTCATCACGCTCGCCTTTTTTTCCCTAGGGACAATTTCCAAGGTGTCTTTAGCTCAGGCTGGCTGTTGGGCTTTTCTGAGTGCTGCCCAGGGTCTTGGTAGGCACTGAACTTCGGGAGGCTGCTTGGCTCTATTACTGCGGCGTGACCGCACCTCCTAGGTTCTGACCTGGGAGGGACACTCTCTGCATCTTCTTCCCTTCTTCAGTGTAGGGGTGCTCCTCACTTTCCTGCACCTCCTCTCTGACGTCCTTTGCCCAGGGGGACGGGGGGTGGTGGTGTTTGGTCATCTTCTTCTCTCCAGGTGAGCAAAGGGCGGAGAAAAGAAGAGGAGACGCCTTGCTTCAGATGGTCTTTCCTTCGCAGTTTTCTTGTCTCTTCTTTTTTCTCATTGCTTTACCTCGCTCTCTCTGGCCATGTCTTACAACCTTCTTGTTGTCCCTCCCCCTATTAGCCTTCACTAGGAGGCCCATATCTCTCTGATGCGTGTGTCTACGTCCAGTTTGGATGACCCACCACCACGTCCCCGTTCACCTGTGGGGGGGAATGCCGTCAGAGGGGAGGTGAAGGAAAAGAGTGAGGAGCAGAATCGGGTTCCTTAGTGTTGAGGAAAGCTAACTTCTCGATCTGGTTCGATGGACAGAGTGCAAGGGTCGACTCCTCTCTCTCTCTTCGTCGTTTCTGCAATCACCTTCCTTTTCCCTCTGATTTAGAGAGTCGTAGAGCCTTTCGTCGGCCATGGTATATTCTATCATATATCTGCATTTCGTAGAATGAGTCCCTTCCTTACTAGCTACGCATGTAGAGAGACAGAGGGTGGGTGGTATAAGAGCCCCACCTTCTCCATTCTATATGATAGTAGCCGTTCTTATCACTATTGCTGCAATGAGTATGATGAGAACACCCGCCACATGGAATAAGCTTGTATGATGAGAGCATTCTCATGCGTCGTTTCTCAGCCAATCCGTCAGCGGCCCAGCCCTCCCTTCTCTCTGTCTCACTTGGTTTACTGTATTGGGAGGGAAAGAGGGAAGGAGATTCGCAGCGGAAAATTTGTGTGTATGGGAACCAAGTCGCTCGATTGTCGCTGTCTATGTGTTTCTCCAAACCGAACCACCAACGTCCAAGGAGGGCAGTACCGAAGACGTTTCTCTCACTCTAGAGCGGCGTGCCGACCAGTTCCCCGGTGTCGGCAGTACTACCGTGGCCTAACAATTAGATCGCCTAAGAAGGAATAGAGTGCCGGGCGAAATATCAGCCGAGTAGGCACATTCGACGCTGACAAAAGCAACAGATTTTATCTATCGACTACCTTTGGGGTGAAGAGAACTGTATGTGCCCCAACTACAGCCGGCACGGTGGCGGTCGTTTCTGTACGGTATCTCTTCTTGCACACGATTGTATTGTAAGCCTGCGCCGACTTTGCCAAAAAGTTGAGAGTTGCATAGAAACTGAGACGCGCCGTCTCTCCAGACACTCCAGTTGCTTCACTGGATATGTCTCGGTGAAGGAAGCCTGGCTCTACACGCTCGGGTCCGACACCGGAGGCCTGGAAGTGGATTCTCAGAGACAAGTGTCGTCCCTTTGTGGGGACAAAAGGGAGAGGCGAAGAAATGTGAGGAGGCGGACACCGAATCGAGAAAGCTGGGAGAAGAAGACAAGAAGGGGGTTTGGGGAAGACTGTTGGTAGTAACGGCTGGCAGTGTCCAAGTTTATGAACATACCTCGGGCTCGGCCTGTTTCCCCCGCCCCCTCGTGGAAGGACTTTCTCGACAACATCTGTATCTCAGAGAAATAACAGAAAAGACAGGAGAAGGGAGGAGACGGCTGCGTTGTAATGACACCTCACCGCCCTCACACAACGCAGGGCCCTCAGATGCAGCCACCTGGAGGAAAAATGACCCTCCAACACAAAAGGGGACTCCCACCCGCGCAAAGTCCAATCTCGTTCACAGACGACCATTGAAGAAACCTCCTTCTGTACATACATATGTAGTCGCGCTACAGTCATATGCGGGGTGTACATGCATTCGCTGCACCGAGACTGGAGCACACATATACAGATAAGAGACAAGTGTCAGCGTATGTGCATGAAAAAGCATTACGTATGCGTCTCAATGCATATGAATGTATTTATTCACAGGTGACAGAAGATAGAAATGCCGATATGTTCTCTAACCGCAGCTGTCTGGATATGTATGTGTCCCCTGAGCATCTTCATGCGTCTTCACGTACACACACACATATGTGACAGCAACAACGGAACGACAAGCCGTGGCGGGGTTTCCTGATCTGCCTTTCTGTGAAGAAAAGGAGGGAGGTTAGGCAGCATCACTGATCGAGTAAGAGGAGTTAGGTACATAACTAGTAAGGGTGCACAGAACAGGAGTCCAAACCACTATCGCGTAACATGGACATCCCTGTTTTCACCCGTTCCCACGTTCTTCACTCTTCTGATCAAGAGGAGCAAGCAGCTCTCAATCACTGAAGTGCCGCAGCTGTTTGTACGGGGAAAAGCGAAGTGGAAGTAGACAGAATAGGTATGTCGGAATAAGTCTAGACATAGGTGTCCACGCACTCATGCTTGCTATGCTGTTCGCCTATATCATCAACTGAAGAGCGTGAAAAGCGGGGACGGCCGAAAGAGACTCGCCAGTTCCCGTTTGTGTGACTCCTCGCAAACGGTAGCAAACCACGGCGAAGTACGAGTAGTGAAAGAAGACAGAAAACTCCCCCGGGTTCGCCCGTACAGTGGAAGAGTTGGCCACGCTGTTTGTGTACACTAAACACCTTTCAGAACGTAACAGGAAGGGGGTGACTTTGACTACCGCCTAGATTTGTGTTGGGGTATGCGCAGAGATCTATGTGTGGAAACAGAAGCGCCACAAAGAAGAAATCCGATGCCGCAAGGAGCACTGTCTAAATTTCTGCTGCCTGCATTATCGCACCCGGCGGCGTCTCACTACTGCTCGTCAGAGCCACGGATCGGTGCAACTTTACAGGTATGCGTCCCCACGCACCTGCGTGTCGGGTTCCAGTGACACTTGGAGCTCCACTCCCGCTACCGACGGTCACTGCTCCCGCCAAGTGTAGTGGAAACCAAGGTTAGAGAAAGGTGGTAGAGGCTACTTTCTACGTACGCGGCAATTTAATAGACACTCTCTTGGTAAAGCACTTACCTACAACTACGGAAACCGTGTTTACATGAGGACTAGCTTCTCCTTTTCCTCACGTAGGCAGCGCACAAGGTCAATTGATATCCGAAGCTACAAGCCCTGTCCCACTACCCAAAATTGCTCCGTTGTCCAAGGTTTAGAGAGTATACGCTTTTAAAAACTTCACACGATTAAGCAAGTCAAGAGAATAACTAGTGTGTATGGTAGATGGAGAACACACTGCCCCAAAGTGTCATGCTGTAGCTCCAGCAAGAGACCTTACAGGGAGCTATCCTACCTCACCGAAATGCTGTTCAACAACATAGGAGTAAGGAGCTGACATGGAGTGCTGATGTAGCCCAGAACACGAACTTGCCACCTTATCGGAACTGCTATCCCTCATACGAACTTGTTCACTGGTGTGTACTTTCTAGCACACCCTAGCCATAAAGATTAGGAACTATACACCTCATTACTAGAGCGTTATTAAAACTTTGACGTCTCGAGGTATTGAGACCAATCTCTATAATGTATGGCTGGAAACTAGAGTCATTCAAAGATTACAGATATTCAGGGTGTATTACTGACAAAGGAAGCTAGTCATGCACATACTTCAAACATTCGCGGTATGCTCCGGAAAAAAGCTCTTTCTTTATCCTACGAGATGTTTATCACACAAGCATGCAGCTAGTTGCTGAGTGTTTTTTCCTACTTTCATGATTTCAGCACTTATTTTTGTCGAACTCAGCGAAATACTTTAGATAAAATAGCTGAAAGAGACAAGCGAGCTCAGAAGTACCAGAACTTCGTAGTCTTAGTGGCCTGTGCCCAGAGTAAGCGACAAACTCAATAGTCACAGTCTGTATCGTGTTCCGCTTCTTAGACATATCTCATTCATGAGCTCATCTTTATGATGACCCCAATACTAGCAAACAACCCCACCTACTCGGAATGACTTTTGACACTGCATAGCAGGCTCAGGAATATCATTCGGGGAATCGCAGGATTACGAATCGTTTGACTAAAACGTGTCGGTGGTTCAGTCCGAGACAACTAAACCTCGCATGTACGGAAGTTGACATGAACCGTCAGTGTAGTTCTTTTCCATCAGTCACTAGCCCCTAAGGAGAAAAAGGCACTCCGCGTGGAGTACCCATACCAGCGGGACTGCTAAAAGACCCGCGTCCCTGTAGAAAGGATATCTGTGGTCCGACTGGCACACTACCGGTCCAAAAGGGAGTAAAACAAAGATGGAAGACTAGGCAACATCTTACGACAGAAACATTGAGCGCCAGAGATATAAACCATTCTACTACGAAGTTATTCGTAAATAAAGGACTGGGGGAAACAGGAGATTTGTGCTCGTTGTGCCTTCTCACGGGCTCCTTTGTCCCGTGGTAACCCAGGGGAACAAGCATTCAAGGAAGGCACCTGCAGTAGCAATCCTACGTGAACCGTAACTGGAGAACCCCTCTCCATGCGTGCGACTGATTCAGCCCCTACCATCTTTGAAAATTTTCTTTGTTAAGCAAACATGGCCATTTTGGACACCTTTATTCTACCAGCAAGCAAGAAACGCTAGAGTTATTTTTCAAAACCTGGTAAATTTGATCATCAAAATAAATCATAAAATTCATTTTTGGGTAAGTTCCGACGCGCACGAAAGGTGAACCGACTATTCTGAAAGTCAGTTTTTTATTAGGAAACTTCATTTCATAAATGCGTGCAAATAAATCATGGGGTCAATTCTATTTAATGAGAAATCGGTAGGGTAAAAGTGAATTTCCCTCCATCCATATATACTTTTTGCAGCATAGATACAAGCAATCATTATGCTGCTATGCCTGTACAACACAGTAGGATTACAGGCGTGTTCAAGATCTGGTGTTATCACGTTGATCTCCGGAAGTCCCTCCTCTGTCACCTCGCTAGCTACAGCCCTCGAATGGTATCTCTTAGAATCCTACGCGATGGTGGAAAGTCATTTCAAGTGACATCTGTGGTTCGTTGGTAGCTACGTCATCATTCATCATCTTAACACTCCTTTGAGGAATACGATCTTCAACTACCCAAATGTTCGTGTGCGGCTAATTTTAGACCCGTTCACTTCGGCTCAGTAGCGCCTATTAGACGGAGAGTTAGGGACGCCCGCAGCCGCGGACGAGCTTCGGCCGCGGGGAGGCGCCGGACGTGGGCGGCAGGCGAATGGTGCGCGGACCTTTGTTGCCGGCTGCGGAGCCGACGAGAAAAGGGTCGGAGGCAGAAAAGGGAGAATAATTCTTATTCTGAAGTTAGTTCTTCGAGATATACCGTTCCGGTAGTACGTAACGAACCTACGGGTGAAAAGGCTCGGAACCCAGCGGAAAAGGAAAGCGCAGCACTCTTAGGAGGCCGGCGATTGTCGAGAGCGAGTGTGGAGCTCCGACCGTTCCTAACTGTACGTTTAGGTTTACGAAAGTTTCTCTTTTCAGTCCCCGGGATAGGGTAGAGTGCTATTGTCGGCGTAGGCGCAGTCGTTGTCGCAGGCCGGGTGCTCGCGGACCACAGTGCAGTGTTGCCACGCTGCTGATGTCGGAACGCCGGCAGCGCACAATCTAGGAACTGAGATTTAGTTACCTCCTGGGTAGTTATTAAGGTATATAGTGTTGTGCGATGTAGCGGAACAGTTTCAACATAACCACAAGTTTGCACCCAACAGTTCAATCATGTCACCTCACTGGTAGAGCCACACAGTCACGACAAGGTCGCGTGTAGAAATTGGAAAAACGGACAGGTGCGGGCTCCGCCACGCCCGACACGATCGGAAACAGCCGCGATCCTCTCTCCCACTAAACTCTCCTGCCGCTTGGTTGCGTGCCACTACGGAGACCCTTCTGGAGAACTACGCAGCAGAACAGCACTCCTCTCTTTCTACTATCTGAATAACTCCCCTGTCCTCTCTGCTCCTGCTACTCAGTCGCTCATCTAACGCGACGCATCGGGAGAGTCGCGTCTCTTTCTTTCCGCCTCCCCGGTGAAGCGGACTACGCGCAGCACCACGGACTACTGCTACTAAGTAGTCTACTACGTAGTCTGCTCCCGCCCCATCCGGGCTGTCCAAGCACCCGGCTCCCGAGGGAGTACTAACCGCGGTGCAGTGAGCTCTAGCTCACAAACACATTTCTCTGAGAGGAACTTCTGTTCCTCTCTCGCACATCATCCACCCCTTGTTGAAGACGCGCGGTCTCCGCGCGCTCAGTGAACCGACGCTGTTCCTCTTGGCGGCGTTCGGCTTCCCTTGCTCGGCGCGATGCGACAGGGCGAAGGCCGTACTCCGCGGCTGCTGGAGCTGTTTCTTGCGGGAGTGTTTCTCGACCTCTATTGACATTAGTAGGCCTGGTACAACTTGACTCTGTGGTTGCGTCAGCCTGTAGTCGAGGGAGCGCCGTACCTATATGCACTTCCTCTTCCGGTAAGTCCAAGACCTTGAACTGGTTTCGCGTCACTTGGCGCACTTCGTTTGTCACCAAATCCCGAGCCTTGTACGTAACGCCATTCGGGTAGCCCTGTGTGATAACCCACGGCCCGGCGAATCGCGGAGTAAATTTGGACGGGTAGTTCGCTTTCTCCCGGGGTGATAAACTGACAGCAACTATTGTCCCTACCGGAACCCTAACATTATTCTCGTTCAGCAGCTTCCTTCGTCGCACTTCTTCCTTCATGTGAGCTTCATGTACGCTCACACGCGCATTCCATAGACGGTGTAGCCACAGCTTCGACGTTGGATCCAAACGAGGTTCATCGAGATGCCGCTGCACCGGCAGAATCGCTTCTCGCCCGTGAGTCAAGAAGAATGGCGAAAAGCCTGTAGCCATATGCGGGGTTGAATTGTGTGCCAGCGCTACTGCCGGCAGGTAGACGTCCCAGTTGTCTCCAGCCTCATTCACCAGTGCAGCGAGGGCTTTCCGCAGTGTCCTCATGAAGCTCTCAACAATCGAATTACCCCGAGGATAGTACGGGGTGCTGTACATTTTCTTTATCCCCAAGCTTACACAGAAATCACGTAACACGGCTGCCACGAACTGCGGTCCATTGTCTGACAGCACGGCCGCTGGCACCCCGTGTTGTGGCACCCATCGATCTCTTAAACACGATACGACGTCCCCGACCTCGGCCTTTCGCAATGCTGTAAGCTCAACCCACCTTGTAAAATGGTCGATAAGGACCAATATAATGGTCGCGCCTTTCGCCGTCTTTGTAAGTGGACCAAAGAGATCCATTGCTACTACCTCCCCTGGCCAACCTCTAGGTAACGTTTGCATCGGGAATGTACGGGGACCGCTCCTAGCCTGCTGCCAACACTGCACACACGTCGCCAGCACCCTTTTCACATCCACATCCATAGAACCCCAAAGATACCTTTCTCTAAGTTTCGCCAGCGTCTTTTTCCTTCCGAAATGTCCTGAATACTTCCCCGCGTGCATCCTCTGTATCACCGGTGTCCTCAGGTGAACAGGCATGTGAACCCGATCTGGCTTTCCATCATTGGTTCGCAGACAGAGCACCCCTTCGTTGAGCACAGGCATGTAGCCTGCTGCTCTCACCCAGTGCGGCAGTCGTGCTCCAGGCATTCCGTCTAAATGTTGGCGCAGGCTAAGTGTTTCTGGACACACTGCCTGGGCGTCCCGGATGGTGGTCTCTCCCGGATGTGCCATCTCACGTTCCGTGCTCTCCGCACAATCTCCTCTCAAGGCAACCACTCGTCTTGCCTTTGACATGAGCTCTTCACCCCTTGTTGAAAAGGCCTTCTGCTGTCCCCAGCAGAGCTGGCAGCGCTCGGCATCGCTCACCATTGCACACACGGGATCATGATGCATTGTGGGGTGTGGGCTGGGGGCCTCTCCAACTGGGTACCGAGAGAGCGCATCCGGCACAGCGTTGCAGCGGCCCGCGCGATGCTGCAAATCAAAGGCAAATTCCTGTAGCCGCAAAACCCAGCGCGCAATTCTTGTAGACTTACCTGCTTGATTGCGAAGCCACAGCAACGGACTATGATCCGTGCGCACAAGTGTTGGAGATCCCTCAATCCAAGTGCGAAAATTCTCCAAGGCCCAGACTACTGCAAAGGCTTCAAGCTCTGTTGTCGACCATTTTCTCTCATTTGTCCGTAG
>NW_027153393.1:13459-15476 GCF_002600585.1 Cystoisospora suis
CCCCTAATCCTAATGAAGACGCATCACAGTCGATGATGAATGCCTTGCCTGGCTGCGGGTGAGCGAGCTGAGCCATTCGCACCAAGGCGCCTTTAATGGCGTTGAAGGCAGCTTCTTGCTCTTCTCCCCATTCGAAAGCTGCCGTGTCTGGGATGAGCCGCTGCAACGGCTCTGTCAATCGTGCGTAGTCTTTGATGAATCTCCTGTAGTAGCTTCCAATCCCTAGGAAGCTGCGGAGTCCCTTCTTATTTGTAGGCGCGGGGAAGTTGCTGATGGGAGCCGTCTTCGCGGGGTCAGGACGTATCCCCTCTGCTGAAATAAGAAAACCTAGGTAGGAGGTTTCTTTCTGAAACGGCCTGGACTTCACTGGATGCAGTTGAAGGTTGCCTTTCTTCACACGGTGGAAGAAAGCCTCCAGATGTGCCATATGTTCATCAAAAGAATTACTGAAAATTATCACATCGTCGAGGTAGGCGACTGCAGATACCCACTTCATACCTGCAATAAGACGGTCAACCATGCGCTGTTGTGTGGCCGGGGCACCAGCAGGGCCGAAGGGCATCCTCTTCCATTCCCAAAGGCCGTCGGGTGTTACAAACGCTAAATAGCGGCGCGAAGCTTCTTCAACACCAATCTGCCAATACGCGCTTGGAAAGTCAAACACGGAAAAGAACTGCTTCCCCTGGAGGCCATCAAACGCCTGCTGTATACGAGGAAGTGGGTAAACAGGTACACGCGTTATCTTGTTGAGTGGTCGGTAATCCACGCACAAACGGTGCTTGCCGCCTGGCTTCGGAGCCAGTACTACCGCAGAGGCCCACTCTGACTCGCTGGGCTCAATCAGGTCTTTGTCCAGACATTCCTTCACTAATGCCGCTATGCGTTCCCTCTTCATGTGGCTGACCGGCCGAGGAGGGCAACTGATCGGCTGTTGTGTAGGGTCCACCTCAACTCGGAATGTCGTCAAGTTCGTCTGTGCCAGGGGACGATCGCCGGCATTCCAGATGCTCTGGTACTTGTAGCATAGGCTCCTGAACTGAACCGCCTGATCCTTAGAGAGACCTACGACCTTGTCACACATTGCCTGTACCGCTGACAAAGTTGGTCGGAGAGAGCCGGTGACTTCCTGATCCAGTCGGCCTACGTCTCCAGATAGCCCAGTGGCACAAGCATTCACGTACGTGTGCTCACTCTTTCCGGACTCGGAACAAGCAGACACCAGAAATAAAGAGGCGTTCCCCCCGGCAGGTGGTAATGAGCCATGGACATCTCTGTTGCCCATGAGCAACGCCCATCCCTCCGTTGCCAACATCTCCTCCGAACTGCCGGCGGGGTCGTCGATTGATGTTTTCTCCGAATCGCTGAGTGGTGAGAGCCGTGCATTGCTGTCCAACACTGCAGCCACTTCTACTCCATTATTTCCAGATGAAACGTCCGCAGCAGGCACGTGTGGCCTAAGGTAGACACATTCAACGACGGCTTTNNTGGAGGTGCAACACTCCACGTGCGGCCGAGAGGGACATCCTCAACGCGATGAAGGCGTCAAGGCCGATAATCGCTGCTGGCTGCATGTTTCTTGTAATATAAGCTCTCACTTTTGCACGGCGGAACCCTGCTTCAAGTAATATATCGCACCGCCCCACTAGTGGCATCGACCTCCCCGAAACATCTACTACCCTCGGAAAATCTTCAGAACAGGATTGGTATCCAGGAATACAGCCAGGTGGGAACGCAACACTGTTCAGCAGGGTCACAGCACTGCCAGGGTCTAGCAACGCACGAACTTGCGTGCCCTCGTAGTGCAAATTGATGTAGAAATTGCCCACTCGCTTGAGCAAATCAACTGCTCCAGCAACGGATGGTGGTACATCCCTCTGGAACTGGACACAGACACGGCCTAACCGCCTTTCATACAGCATCAGTTCCCTTACGTTACCTTCGAGCTCCTGGCTGAAGTGGGGATTCAGCTCCGCAACATCTCCGAGGTACTCCACCTCTTCCTCTTTGAATGCCCGTA
>NW_027153393.1:15585-16437 GCF_002600585.1 Cystoisospora suis
GACAATAGCAGCCACAAACGCTGTCCTTGTCGGACCATACGGGGGACCCCAGCGTACTCCTCTCTCACTCTGGCAGAAACGCGCATGATGCCTTGCTCTCTGGCACTTCGGACAAAGTCTCTTCCTTTTAGGGTCTTCTGCCTTCCAGTCATGGTACCATTGACAGAGTGTAAGTTTATGGTTGGGACTATAACAAAAGTAGCAACGAATACCAGCCTCTCCCGCTTCCCGTCCCTGAAGCCGAACCACGGTGCGCTGCCCTTGCTCAAGGGCATAACTCGTCCGAGTCCCAGGTACCCGGGTCTGTCGTTGCAACCCTTCGATTTGCGAGCTGTCTTCTCGGCGGCGAACGTTGCGTGCAGCGCTGACGTCCACCAGCCGACGCTTTCGTTTCTCTTCCTCAACTACAGGAACTGCCGCCACCAGCCTTGCTTCTTCTCGGGCTTTCAACATTGCCTCCCGATCGATAACGGCTGACGTGTAAGATGAGTAAAGTGTAGAGGCGTTGGCAAGTCGGAACGAATCAACTGTCGGCGCAGAATCTTGCAAGTTGCCAGGAAGTGCCCCCCAGTAAAGCTGCGTTAGCGTATACTCAGAGATCTCTGGTAGCCGCTTAAGCTCGCGAGCCATCCGGACTCTGGCGGCTTCGTAGTCGATGGCGAGATCTTTCAGATAAACTGCCAGCTCCCGCGCACCCCTTGAACCAGGAACGATACTATGTAGCCTTCTGTAGTAGGTCATCGCATGATACTTTGTACCAGCATTCTTCAGCAACCTATCCCGGACAGCCTCATAAACCATATTTGCAGGCACGTTCGTTGAACGGATTGCCTGTATGACAGAAGCCACTTC
>NW_027153393.1:16511-16855 GCF_002600585.1 Cystoisospora suis
AATTCAGTTTCGAGCAAACGAAACCAGTGTTCCCAGTTCACGTTTGGTCCGTCAGGCTGGAGAAGCTCCGGGGTCTGAAGGGCTCGGTCTCTCTCGTTGACTGGGAGAGGAACCGCTTTCCTCGCCTCCTCCTCTCTATCAAGAGAGGGAAGCTGTCCAACCACGAGGGCGTCGGCAGGCAAGCGGATGTCGGGGCCTACGAAGTCCACTCTACTACCATAGGCCTCTTGTAGCTGTATAATTTCCATAAAACCTCTGATACCACCAAGCCAATCGAGGGCGAGCTTCCTTTTCTCTCGCGGCACTGGTGCATTCTCTCCTGTCTTCAATCCTTTGCGAAATCG
>NW_027153394.1:0-669 GCF_002600585.1 Cystoisospora suis
ACCTCAACTCGGAATGTCGTCAAGTTTGTCTGTGCCAAGGGACGATCGCCGGCATTCCAGATGCTCTGATACGTGTAACATAGGCTCCTGAACTGGGCCGCCTGATCCTTAGAGAGACCTACGACCTGGTCACACATTGCCCGTACCGCTGACAAAGTCGGTCGAAGAGAGCCAGCGACTTCCTGATCCAGTTGGTCCACGTCTCCAAACAGCCCAGTGGCACAGACATTCATGTACATGTGCTCACTCTTTCCGGACTCGGAACAAGCAGACGCCCGAAATAAAGAGGCGTTCCCCCCGCCAGGTGGTAATGAGCCATGATCATCTCGGTTGCCCATGAGCAACGCACATCCCTCCGTTGTCAACATCTCCTCTGAACTGCCGGCGGGGTTGTCGATTGATGTTTTCTTCGAATCGCTGAGTGGTGAGAGCCGTGCATTGCTGTCCAACACTGCAGCCATTTCTACTCCTTTATTTTCAGATGAAACGTCCGCAGTAAGCACGTGTGGCCTAAGATAGACACATTCAACGACGGCTTTCTTACTCTTCCGCTCAACGTGGAGGTGCAACACTCCACGTGCGGCAGAGAGGGACATCCTCAACGCAATGAAGGCATCAAGGCCGTTAATCGCTGCTGGCTGGATGCTTCTTGTAATATAAGCTCTCACT
>NW_027153395.1:0-1738 GCF_002600585.1 Cystoisospora suis
TCACCTCTTCTATCAGAGTTGAGCAACTGCTACGAGTGTTTCATGAAAACACCAATCTCGCTAAGTGGCAGAATAACTGATTCGTCCCTGGTCGGTTGCGTGCGCACGGTGTCCCTCTCGCCGTCACAGAAGGTCCGCGACCGGAGGAAGCAGTGTACACTCCCGGCCTGCCTGACAGGTCTAGCACCTTCCCATTATGGTAGCGTCTCGTACGGCATGGGGCGTCCCAGATTAGGACACCCTACAGAGCTCTTACCACCATGGGCAGTACTATTGGTATAACGGCCATGACATAAACTCTATAAGTTTTTCTCTGTTCGTTTGGCGCCGACAAGTCACGCGCCCGACAACACTAGAGACGCACCGGCCTACTGGCCGGCGGTCCACGCACAGCACGACACAACGAGAATGCAGAGCAATACACCACTCACTACGCCAGAGCCCTCAGCGGCAGGCAACCGCCGCCTCGTAGCACGGCACGACACCTCGCGCGAAGGGCGCCCCAGGCGTTACACTACCCCGCCGCCTAAGGTGCTGCGCCCTCGCCAGCACCAACTCTGTGCAGCAACTTAAGGTCCTTCCTCCGGCGTAGCGATGTCAGCAATTTTCTCATAATTCTCCCACGTCTTCCCAAGTTCCGGATCTTGCCACTTTACGAGATACTGGACTTCCGTCGTTCCGTCCCGCTTCTTGCGTTGGCGCGACTCTAAGATTGCCTCGATACTCCCCGTATCTAAGAAGTTGAGAATGCCGCTGTGCGAGAAGCTTAGCCTCGCACATTCCTGCGTGAATTACTTTGTCGGACTGATCGAGAGCGCAGGATTGAGAGGCATCAATCTGCTCGGGGAATCACGCAGGTGAGGCGAGCCAAAGAGTATCTCTCCACTACCGAAACTCCCGGATTCGTCAGGCTGTGCAGTTGAGTGAACCTACACAAATGCGCTGTTTAGACTCTCCACCTCAGCACTTCCGCTGATCTTGGTGCCCTTCAGAAGTAGACTAGGAGCTCAAAGCATATTTCTGCTGCTTCCGTTGTCGCAGCTATCGCACCAGTTTTGCAGCGCACCGGTGTCCTGCCCGCACTCTCCATGAACTTCATACCCCGCGTTCTTGCCCAAGAGACGGGAGCAACGCGATTCCTTGGAGCCGCTACTTCAGAAGGTGGGTGAGGTTTCAAGCGCGTCAGTTCCTTAGGTCACCCCCAAATTGCCCTTTGCCTGTTGTGTTGACCTCAACGGTGTCTTCGCAAACCCCGACCCCGTAGAGCGCATCCGTCCCCCAGTTCTTATTGAGGTCGCAGAACCTAGCAAGCGAGGTGCAGACGATATCGCAAAGCACGTGACGAAGCGGGAAGCTGGAGGCCGGCGCGCGTAGCTATATCACACGTAGTAAACAGCGCGGTCGCCCGCCTGGTGTTCAGCTGAAAAGAGAATGCAGCCGTGCTTGCACAAAAAGATTGTCATCCGTGTTTCGTCTTGTGTTTGCAGAGGCGAGCACCGTGAAGAAAAGTAGGCTTCCAGCTCGGCAAATTCAGCTTCGCCAGCAGCCGTCTGTACTGTAGTCGGTGGTGGCTCAGCCCTCCCCCCGCCTCAAGACAGCGACCTCCGGCTGTGCTAGCTGTGCTTCACACCCTGCTGCGTACTTCGTCCCCTCAAAGCGTGATGCTTTGCCTAGTTGGACTGTTGAAAGGATTCATGTTTTCAAGCTGGGAAGCACCTTGTAGTGCCCGCTGCACAAC
>NW_027153395.1:2206-17930 GCF_002600585.1 Cystoisospora suis
AGGCTTTGGCGGGCATATCACACCTGTGAAGTCTTTTTCCAGGACGACTGCGTCAAGTGAGGCAGCGGCTGTGGCTCTTTGCCTGGAGCCTAGGTTCCGGAGCCGCCGGCGTTGTCCCCACATAGACACGGGAGGAGTCTAGCTGGTTCACTCGCAGCTCTGGCCCGCGCCGCCCCAGAGCACTTCGTTTCGCGTCGACTGCTGACAAAAAGCAAGTGCCAACACAACAAATGTAAGTAACATTTACGCGTGTGCGGAGAGCGGATAACCGTGTAGGACAGAGGCTTTGTGGACTGCCACTACGAGACCGGAGATTTCTAATAGCTAGTTGCCCTGTCATTGCGGAGCTGAGATAGCCTCGTGGCCTTTGACGCGGCCGTTCAACCCCGTGGTCAGCAATTCCGCGGTTAAGCTGAATCATCCTCATTTGGACGAAGAGAGACCTTGCCCTTCACGAGCAGCCCGCTCCTTCGAAAAGGCCCAGTGTTCACTGGACCGATATCTGTGGAGCAACCGTATCCCGTGCATGTGCGTACACTCGAGCTAAGTATCATGCAGGTCATTCGACATACTCACAAGGCGGCGGTGTTCGGCCTCTTGGTCCTTGGTATTGGCCTTAGTGCGGGGTGGACTAACGCGGGTGATGTGGGGACCCTCTCGTGGCGGCTGAGGCACGACGCAGACTCCCGCCGACATCGCGAGAAGAGTACTGGCGTGCTTGTACAAGACACCTTCCCCTTGGAGTCTCAAGACGAAATAGAAGGTCTGTCGACAAGAACTGAGGGGGGCTCTTTCCTCGTGGTCGACGACCAAAGCGTCGATTTTATGGGGCAAGCTGCGGGACACAACACTGGTACCGTAAGTGAGCTTCTAGAAGAAGGAAGAAGACTGCTCGAACGTTCTTTCCAGCTCGTGAAGGTGAGCCATACATAGAAGTCTCGCGAGCCGATTACAACTCGAAAGTATGCCAGGGGGTGGACACTCTCGAACCCGACACGCGGAGGAAAAGCAACGGAGAACGGCTCCTTGCACACGCGAGGTAAGGGGTGCGAGAGTAGAAAAAAGAAACCCCCCCCCCGGCCTTCCAAAGAGTTCTGCCTTCCACAGCGTCGCTCTGTAGCAGCTGCCACAGTGTCAGACCTTAGCTATGGGTTGTATATTCTAGACGGATTGACATCATAATGACAGTACAAACCTGTCCACGATGGTAGCTTCTGAAGCCGACCAGATTCGGAAGTCTGATGAACCCCCAACTCGGAAGGCAGGTCCTGCTTTTCACCACTCCAGTACAACAGGTGCAAACTACAAAACGACAGCACCCAAACATCCGACCGCTCGACTGCAGGCGCTATCCCATCACGCCAATCTTGCGAGTATTATCCGTGCTCCATTGACCACGCACTACAAGACGCCGAAGGCTTCGTCCCTGACTGCTGACAATCGTACTTGTCAAAACAGGAATCGTTTCCCAGCCCCAGGTAGTCCACTCCACCGCAGACAACGTATGCCAGTGTCCCATACCGTCACATCAACCCTCTAGCTCCAGATGGCTGGCCTACCGGAGCAGGACGTTTCTCAACGGCAGAACAGAACCCCCTCCGAACCTCTCCGCGTCCGCGAACTGCCGGATCGCTTCTGAGCTGTTGTTGGCTCCCTGCAACACCAGGAGAATTCAGCTACATTAAAGCGAGCAAAAAAAACCGTTGACACTCGATGCAGATGACTGACAACCACAGCATGCAGACCCTTCCTCACGCTATTGCGCCACATTCTCGCGCTGCATTTGGAACAGCCGTTCAACAGCAGAGGCAAACGACAAACTTGTCGGAGAAAACATGCCTACTTCGGTCACTGCTACACCACATAGCCAGCAGATATGATACGCTGGCCCTGGCCCTGGTGCGACACCTAATACCTCTTGCCCCTCTTGGCAAGCTTCTCTTTCAGCTCTTCGACGACTGCGTCAGAATCCTTTTTCGCCTTCCTCTGTTCCTCAACTTCTCGCTTTCTTTTGTCCAACAGCCGTTGCCTCAAGGCCGGGTCCATGTTCTGCAGTTCGCGCTTGCGCTCAGCATAGCCCTGCTGTTGGGCGTCCTGGCGGTCCTCTGCACGTTCCGCGTACTCCTTCAAGCCCCTCTCCTTGACTGTATCTTTCAACTCGCTGATGACTTTGTCCTTCAGTTCTTTCATCTTCTTTTCCTCCGCAAGCTCGCTGTCTTGTCTTTCCTTGAGAGCTTTCTTCGCAGCATCGACCTGTTCTGGAGTTAGCCTTTCAAGGTCTTTACGGACCTTATGGTATTCCGCCTCCTGATTGTAGTCATTGAGTCTGTGGTGCGCCTGGATAGCAGCTTCGCTTTGGGTACCCCTTATCAGCACTGCTAAGGCATGGTCGGTGACCAAAAAAACACAGCCGACTAGTGAGAGCACCAGTCCAGCTGCAAATGACTTGCTAGGGCCCGCCATATTGGAGAACAAAATAGGAGAAAGTGCCGATTCAGCAACTGCTTGCGGCGCGCCGGAACTACCGGAGACGCGCAATCTCACTGCTGACCTTTCGATCTCAAGAGCACAGCTGCGTTAAAGCAGGGAAAAGAAACAAATCACGAACACCTAAACGCACAACGGACAAAACAAACCGCAACAGAAAATGACTTGTCAGCAGCGCGAACACCCAGGCCACCGCAAGGAGCCGTTCCCGCGTAGAGACGCGGCGCCAACGGGAGCCCCTCGTCCACCTCCTCGTCACGGACAGGGGGGCGCTAGCTGGCCGCCTCCGGCAAAGCTTGCCAGCCATGCACTCTCCTCACGGATGAGACGACGGCACAGCGGTTCCCTGATGCGTTTTTCGAAGAAGAGACGTGGCCGGGGAGCTAGGGTGGAGCACCGGTGGGTGGTTGCGCGTGTATCTTCGGTGTTCCAGTGGGCTGACGGCTGGAAACGCCTGTCCTTTGTGACCGGAGACTAGTCTTCGCGCTTCTCAAAAAGCTTTCCAGGGCGTCACCGGCTTTGACCGCAAGCTGATGGTGCGCGGCAGACGGGCGTCTCCGACGCTCGGTAGAAAGAAAGGACACTCAGGGGTGCTTATTTAGCGACCCCGATTGTGCGCAGCAGCCCGTGGAGGGAGGGGACCGGTCTAGCACAGGGAGAACGTCGATAGGTGGCGGGGTAGCGACCTACTTACCCTGAACATGAAATCCACTCACTGGACCATTGTGCGTGGTCTACCACCTGTACAGTTCTTGAGGCCTCAGGGTACTGAGGATCTTGAAAGTAGACACGAACTCCTCCGACCGGACAATGGCATATGTGTACCGCATGTCTACGTACAGTACTGACCGTCCACGCAAGCTCTCATCGAGGCTTTCAGGGTGCTTGCCGGTAATCCTGGATCCAACCACCGCGCCGGTTACGCCAGTGCCTCCTCTCTGGAGGGTAAAGCTCCTTCTGTTCCATTGCAGGAAACAAGCTCGACAGCAATGAAACATTCATGCACTTGGCGTCAGAGGTCAGCTCCTTTTCTCCGAAATCACCGTCGAGAGCTAGATGCTTATACACTGCAATTGCCCGTTTTGCAATACGCAACCTAGTTCCTTTCGTAAACAGCCTCTCATACCACCGTAGTAATAGTCAAGCCGAAGGGAAACTACCTTACGTACTAAACTTCCTCAAGAACGACTGTAATCATGAAGATTACGTGCCACAGACAGACTAGAACTACCCTAAGACATTTGGGCTATGAAGCTGTCTGTAGTTGGTGTCTCAGCGGTTCAGCACAGGAGTAGATGGAGATGGTTAGACATCAATCAGGTGTGTACACTCCTAAAGAAAAGACACCTGATCTCTTTTTGCTACTCGCGTGATCGATAATGTTGCAATGCGTCGGCGTGACGAAAAGAGATCTTTCTTCTTTCTTATCAGCCCGCTCCCAACGGAAGATATCTATCTCGAGTTTTCTACCGTTCACTTCGGAATATCCTGAGCTCTGCTACATCTAAACAGGGGAGAGAGCCTTTTGCCACACCATAACGCCTTACACTTAACAGCAGCCTCCTTTCGCCAGAACGGGAAAAAAAGTTGAACAGAAATGCAACGTAAGTAAGCCAGACGTCGAGATCCCCGTAGTGATATTTTTTCAGAAGAAAAACAGAGAAAGCGGAATTGCGTGAAGAGGGACAGAGACAGACATGCAAGAAGGCATGTGACGAGAGAGAGGAGTTGCAACAAGGCGTGTGGCAAGAGAGGCACCAACAATACTAAGGAGACGACTTGGGATCTATCTTGATTACTCTCGCCTTACAAGACACTCGGGAGCAGGTTCAGCACAAGTGGTGTACGACAGGAGGAAGCGAACAAAGTGAAAAAGTAGAGAGAAGAAATGAAAAGTAGCACCAATCAGAAAGTACGACGTAAAGACCTACGGACGTAACAGAATAACCCCGTCCCCCCTCCTCTCACTCACCAGGATTACTTGGACAAACAAGACACAGAATGAGAAAGTGGATGAAGGGAGAGAAAGAGGGAGAGAGGGGAGAGCGCGAGATAAAGAGTCAGAAAACCGGGAAATGTACGATTCCCAGAGAATCCATGTGTGTGTGAGACTTTCTCGTGTTTTCAGCAGGCAAAGGCAGGAAACTCGGACAGCAAAGCAGGCACCACCTGTCTCTTCTTGGCTACGCATTTCTTCTTCAAATGAGAATCCAAGTGCGGCAGAAGAAAAAGGAGATGATCAGCAAGACTTGGAGGTCCATTCGCCCACGGGGCGCCACGTTGAGACGAAACGACAAAAAGGGACACTTTCTTGTTCCTTGAACAGCACAGACACGATGTCTACTCCTGCAGCTAGCCAGCTAGCTCGTTAGCTAGCTGCGAAGCTGCAAAGAGGAAGAGCCTTTCTCCCTTCAGAGGGCTCCTGCTGTAACTGTGACTACTCCGGCACCACCACGGCGACGACTACTACCACTATTCTTGGTGGTTCAACGTCTTCACTTTTCCTTCTGGTGTAAGAGACTTTCGTTATCCACCACCTCCAGCAGAAAGGAAGGAGGACAGCATGGCTTGGGCTCCCTGTACGCCGAGCAGATTCCTAAAAAAACACCCACACCACAGAAAAGGAGAGGAAACACAAAAAGAAGACGACGAGATTCACCAAACAACCGAGCAAACAGAAATGAGAAGATGATCAAACAGAGAAACTGTCCTCCACCATCGTAAGCCTGTCTCTTCTTGTTGGTCTTCTTGGATCTCCCTGACCCCTCTCCGCTTCACCAGACGGAACGCCGCAAAAACTACACATATTACGGGAGAAAAGGAATTCTTTGCTTTTCAGCCTTTCTCTGGGTCTCAGAGAAAGGCTGAAACTGGAAGGAAAGGCTTCTTTTTCACTCCTTTTCGACGTGTTATGGATCCTGTCAATCTGACAGCGTCCATACTAAAGCAAACAGATAAACACAATAACGAAAGAGAAAACGAAAGAAAGAGGAAAAACTACTCAGAGTCTCACAGTGTATCTTTCTATTTTCTATCTTGACTGTACAAATATACGGCATACAGACACACCCCCCATCACTGATCTACTCCACATAGCGGTACCATCCATCCACACATAGATAGGTATACATATATAAATATAGCTCTCTCTGTGTAAAGTCGCAGACCTATCTGATGATAGATCTACTGCAAAGTTCTCTCCGAAACAAGCTCAGAGCTCTTTCCTCTTCTTCCCATCTCATCGTCGTCGAAGTTCAAAACAACACGGCATGACGAAGACCCGTGCCACCCCTTACCCTCTCATTCCTTCTGTCTAGTGTACACCCCCCCCGAGAATATGTAAACCTCTTTCCAGAATTGCTCGAAGTCCTTATGGAAGGACTTATGGGCCCAAACCTTCAAACAAACAAGAGATAAGAAGAAACCGCTAAACGTTTTCCTTCACTTTATCAGTGAGATGCCTTTCCAAGGGAGCAAAGAAGACCCCACCACTACGAATAGTAGTTAGCGAGAGAACCTTATCGTTCATTCTCTTCTACCTTCTTTCATAGATGTGTATCTACATGAGAAATGTCTCTTCCTCCTTACATGACTGCTTTTGTAATGGTTTTGGCTCGTGATTCATCGAGCCTTGCTTGTTGAACGACCGCTTGTATAAGAGGGAGAAGGAGAAGCTCAAGATCACCTTTCTTCTCCATGTTCTTTTTTTGGCTCTCTCCTTCTTTCTCATCGTCTTTCTCTTTGAATGCATCATCACCCCCAGGACTACTTCTCTTCTCAACCGTATCACTACTAGCATTCTTATTCTCTACGTGATCATCGTCGACAACTCCTGCTCTTTCTCCTCCGCAGTTCTTCAAGTTGTCTCCTCCTTGTTCTTGTTTCTCTGTAGAGCACTTCTCTCCTTCTCTGACCTGACCTTTCGTTGAAGAATGAGAAGAGGAAGAGCCCAGGAGTTGAATGATCTTCACTAACCCGGAGACAACAAGGGATAGAAAAGGGAGAACAGCGGTGCACCTAGAGAAATAGGAGGAAGAAAAACCAAAGAAGAAACAAAAAGAAAGAAGATGACAGAGATACAGACATATAAGAATGAAGGAAGGAGAAAAGCAGAAGAACCTCCCTTGTCTTCCATACATCTGAATTCGAGAGGAGGAGATTACAGAGAGAAGACAGGCTATCTACCTATCTATTTATGTGGTATCTCTCGTCCTCTCTCTCTCCCTCTCTTTCTCTCTATGTCGATCTCATCAGTATATCGATTTCTTCGTCAGTACATGAGTAACTTTGTATAAAACACATCACACCCTGCCTGCGTGTTTCCATGAAAAGCAAGAAAGACCGAAACCTTGTACTGTCACTAGTCACAATCACTTTGAGGAGAGAGAAGAAGAAAAAGTAGAGAGGAGCGAAAGAAAGAAAGAAAGAAGAGAATGAGAGATATCCATTTGATAGGACTTTCTGGTGAACGTGTTCAACACATGATCGTCGTCTATCGTGTATCTCCCCAAGCTACTGCCGCTATAGAAAACGTCGCTAGCAGAAGTCAGTCGATGAGCTCCTTCTCTTCTTACTCTTGGTGTGGAGTTAAGGCCGATGGTGGAGGAAGGAGGGAAAGAAGAAGAGATAACAAACTGCAGCCACTCTACACACACAAAGATACACACACACACACAAAGTTTGAGGAGGTCGCGTCAGTCACTAGAGACAAGAGGAAAGAAACAGAAGCAAAAGGGGAAGAGAGAAACACCCGTGAAAAAAAGAAAAAGAGTATCTATCTATTTTTATCTCTCTATCGACCTTTGGTCTACTATCTTTCTGTCTTCTGTCTTTGACCTATCTCTCTATCTTTAATTGATCCATCTACATCTCGTCTATCATGATATCTAAGAAAGAGCAGAAAAAGGAGGACATCTGACGGGCCTGAAGCATTATGATGAGCATGACAAGCCCCTACCACCCCTCCTCGATACACACAGATATTCTCTGTTCAGCAAGAAGAAAGAAGTACAAACGATGAAGGAGGAAAGACAACATACAGAGTAGAATACGTGCTCTTTCGTATCTTACAGAAAGACGAAGTAGAGGAAAAGATAAAGAAGAGCAAGATGAAACAGAGGAATAGCTACCACTACTACCACTGCTGACTATACATATATATATATATATAGATACACCCATATACATACATACATGCTCCTGAAATGTCTGAGAAGTAAGAGGAGGAGAAGCGAAATGATCGATATCTTTTCCTTCTTTCTTTCGTTGACTTCCCCTCTTCCTTTCTTTTAGAGTTGTGTTTGATTCCTTACTTTCCACTGTAAGATATGTGAGATATCATCTGAAGTGAAGCCCCAGGACATGTACGCAGAGACGCCTAGCAAGAAAGCAGCACTTGAAGCAGACTCTCGAGGATTTGCATCATGACTTGCTAGGTACAAGACTCTCCAAATGAGGTGTACATACAGCCGACATGAAGAAGGAGAAGCATCATCATCATCATCTTCTTCTTGTTGTTTGGCAAGAAGATCATCATGATGATTATTCGAATCATCATTCCATTTCTCCATCCGTCTCTCTTCATCGTTCTCTTGAGGAGCCCCAAGAAGAACATGCTCACAATCATCTTGTTTCAGGAGAAGTCTCAAGAGAGAAGAACCTGTAGGAGGAGGACGAGTAGGTTCTTGTAAGCGAAGAAGTTCTGCCAACAGTACAGCCGTTGGAATCAGACACTTTCTCGCTTTCTCTCTCTTCTTTTCCAGAAGCTTCTTCTTCTTCTCTTCCAAAGACAACGAGGAGGAGTTGATGATATCGTACTTATCTTTCATATTCTTCTTAAGAGAAAAGACGGAGGAGGAAGAAAAGACTTCATCATCTTCTCCGGCAGTCTCATTCTCCTTCTGAAGATCTCGTTCTCTCTGAAGATTTGTTGAAGACGGAAGTAGAGGAGATGGTGAGGGCACATGAAGAGAAGAATGCGATAAGTTTTCTTTATCTACGGAAGATGATGATGGGAAAATATCTCGATCTCGTCCATCATGGTCATGATAATCTGCTAGAGCAGCGTCAACAGAACAGCAGATATCTTTGAGAATCTCTGGAGATGAGAAGAACGCTTGAGAAAATGAAGAAGAAAGAGATTCCGGGAATAACTGAAAGGCCCTATCAAGAAGGCGACGTCCTTTCGGAACTGTATATACACCTGAGATCATCCAACGTGTGCACATGCGACCTTTTAGAACATCTAAACGAAGAGGAGAATAAAATTTCTCAACTTCCGAGTCTGTATGTCTCTGCGGAAAGAACTGAAGTTCTTGCAAGGCACAGAACTGCGATTCATATTCTAGTGGATAACCACAGGAGGCAGGAACATGCGCATCTAAGAGATAAGGAAGATAGAAGAGAGAAGACCCTAGACTTGAAGACGATGATGAAGAGGAATTCTCAGTAGATGAGGAAGACGAAGTAGAAGAGACTTGTGTATTAAGATCAACATGATGACGTAGAGTAAGAAGTTCGAAGAGTTGCTGAAGGAGATGAACTTCTTGTTCTTGAAGTCGATGGCGAGCTGCTACATGACCTGCCGGACACTCCTACAAGAAGCAAAGACAGAAGGAAAGAAACAAACAAAGAAAGGAAGATAAGGTGAAAAGAAGAAAGGGCATCTCTATCCATCTATGTAGGTAGACATCTACATATGAGGAGAAAGTCTTCTTGTCACGTGAGAGAGCGGGAAAAGGAGTTTTCCATCCAATGTGATACGTAAGAAGAAGAGATATGTATGAATATTTAAAGTACAAATCAGGAAGGGAAGAGACAGAGGAAGAGATAGAAGACTCGATTGACATATCTACAGGAGGAAAAAGTCGAATTCAAGAGACAGAGAAGGCGAGTGTCTAGAGATCGCTATGTGTAGTTTATAGACCATCTGCCCTACTGCATGCAAGAAGAACAACGACACTGAAAGAGTCCGAAGAGAAGAGGCGAAAAAGAAAAGAGAGACATAACTCTACTATACGTACGACTACCAGATAAAACAGACACTAGCGAGAGCCCTTGTTGGTTCAATCTGAAAAAGAATAAGGAGTAAAAGAGGAAGAAGAGATGGAAAAGGACAACATAACAGGTTGAAGGGGGAGAGGTCCTAGATGCGTATAAAAACTGTTTCTTTTTTAGAAAGTGTCCAATGTGAAGAGAAGAATGCTACAGAATACACTTCTCTCTCGACCTGAAAGACAGCGACATAGAGGGATGCGAAACAGAGAGAGACAAAGAGCAAGAGGTAGAGAAAAAGACAGATACGACTTCCTGTCTCTGCGAAATCTGCGGCACCGTTCTACTTAAGAGAGGCAAAAAAGGGAGAAACTAATCAAAAAAAAAAGACAACAAAGGAAAGTGTTCGTGTCTCTCATTCAACCTTTCTTCCCTTCTCTCTCATTCTCATCAACTTTGGAGATTGACCAGAGAAGAAAGAAAGAAAGAAAGAAAAAGAAAGAAAGAAAGAAGAGAAAGCGAGAGATGCAATGGACGTCAATGAAAACACTTACAGAGATTTCACTTTCAAGTGTTGTCGCTTCTAGAAGGAGATCAAATCCGTCCTCTATCACACATCGTACAAAGACTCCTTCTGCTACAGAGGAGGAAGATAAAGACGAAGCTAAAGAAAAGCGACGAGTCTCTTTAGCCTCATGGCTCTCTCCTTCATGATCTTCTCTTCTTTCATCTTGACGTCTGTTATTCTCTTCAGTTCTCTCTTTTTCTTCTTCATGTCTCAGGAAAGAAGTGTCTCCTTCCTCATGGCCGAAGACAATCTTGAAAAGACAAGAAGAAGCAACAAGAAGAGACACTACCAATCGATCACTGACGACTACCATGCACACAGACAGGTAGCTAGATAAACTGAAGAAGAAGAGAGAAAGAGAGTGCGGATTCAGACAGACACCTCTGTCTTATCAATCTCGGTATCTAGCTATCTTCGATCTCTCTCTCTGTGTATCTCTCTAAAAACAAAAGAATGAGAGAAAGAAAGAAAAAACAAAGCTCCTTCATCACTACGCAAATGAAACCAAAAAGAAAGAAAAACATCAATTACAATTGAAAACATACCCAAGAGAGCAACGACTGGAGCATGCACCACACCTGTCTATGTAAGACAGAGGCTCTGTCTCTTTCTTCCTCTCGCTACTTGCTTCCATTAGCATGACTCCTACTCCTGCTCTGTAGTTGAGACTATCACGAGGTATATGATGACTGAGATATGATGACAGAGTGTATAGACATACAAGAGACACTTCATGAAAGAGCAATCGGTAAAGATAGAAGTCGACGAATGAAAAGGCGGATCTACCTCCGGTCAAACCCCCTTGCCAAAACTCCATCTCTCATAACTCTCCCTCCATCTTCTCTCTGTTGTGTTCGCTGTAACTGTTGTTGTTCTTCTTCTTTATCTTACCATGTCAACGAACTTTGCAGTAGCAACGAGCTCCCCTCCTACGAGACCTTCTTCTCCCTCAGAGTGTCCCTCTCGTGTGTGATGTTCTTGTTCTTCTTCCGCTTCGTCATCTTCATTCTTTCCTGTCGACTTCGCGCCTCCTCCTCCTCCTCCAACTACCAACCCTTCAACATGACAGACGGCCATGCTGCCTGCACTTGCTGCTGCTGCTGAAGGGTGAAGAGCCGTTGAAGCTGGAGAGACATAGATACAACTTCGAGGTTGTCGAACGGTTGAATACGTTTGCTTTCCAAATCTCTTTTGTAAACGCCTGAGCTCTCTTTCTTCTAGAGAAGAACTCTGGTGTTGAATGGCACTTGTACTGTGACTGATAGGATTCTTGTGCTCTTCATCTTCATCATCATCTTCAGTAACAGGTCTTCTTTCTCCCGTTCCTCTTTTTCCTCTTCTTTCTTCTGCACTTCTTCCTCTTCCTCCTCCTCCTCTTCTTTCATCTGAAGACGCGAGGTTCTCTGAATCGATGGAATCATGACTGGCGACCTCCCTTCCTTGGCTCGACATCATCATCGTCGTGTCATGCTCATCTTCGTCTTCATATCGAGAATCTCGCTTCTTCTTGACGAAATGAAAATCAGGTTGAAGAATCTTGTGAAGAAGTTCAGAAGCTTCACCAAATCCGAAACTACTCAAAAGAGCTTGGTGCATACGAGACGAAGATATAGCGACCCCCATACCTTTCTCACGTAACTGAAGAGGCCCAGGTAAAACAATGGGAGGAAGAACAATCCGATTCTTATCCTCTCTTTCATCGTCATCCTCATCATCCTCTTCTTCAATCTCTTCATCTTCCTCTTCTTCCTCGAAACAGCTCTCCCTCTTCTTCTTCTTAGCCTTCACCTTCTGAACACTCTCACCCCCTGATGCCAAGGACTTCTCTAGACCCTTGCTGTTCTTCTCTCCGTCATCATGTTCTTCATCTCCTCCACCCCACATAGCATGATGCTGTCGTAGTAACTCTCTCGCTTGTTTTTCACGGAGTAAAACACGTAGAAGTTCTCTCTCCAAACCTACAGCTGATGTAGGGAAAGTACTGCTAGCACCTACACCAGCAGCAGGAGCAGCAGTTCCTCCCGTACTTCCACCTCCTGCTGTTCCACTTGTCGAAGCTCCATTCACCATCATAGCCTCCCCGTGACCGGAGGAAGAATGAGAGTGTCGAAAGAGGAAACGAAAGTTCCACTTGCCTGAGAATCTCTGAAGCTGAGGAAGTTTAGCCATCTGAGTTAAGTACAGTCTTAGGATATGATCTAGATCAAAGGACGTCATTAAACTTTCACGAGGTCTTACACAAGAAGAATATGATGATGATGAGACACTCATACCCCGAGAACCAGTCCCTACTGAGCTTCGTCCAGGGGGAGACTCGCTGCCTCTTCGACTATCGCGAGGAGGAGGAGGCGTTGGCCCTGCTATCTTAGGGAACTCAACAAGTTTGTCGCGTAGAGCGAGATCTTTATGTGCTTTGGTTAAAGGAAGAAGACCTGATGATTTGAAGAGAGGAATAATCTCCTTCAACTCTCGTCCTGCATACATCCCCCCCCCTCGTCCTAGACTTGCGCCTCTGCCTCCTTTTCTTCTTCCTTCATAATCTCCTGTTGCAGAAGGATCGCATGCACCACATATACCTATTTCACGACTTTCTCTTCCTCCCCGACTCCTTACACCACCCATATGATTCTCATGAAATCCACTACTTCCTTCTCTTCCCCCTCTACACTGCTGATGATAAGAAGATGTAGAGGAACTAGGGTGAGGATGAGGGTGATGACTAGCATCGTAAGAATGATTCCCTCCCCCCTCTCCACCACTACTATGACGTCCTAAAGAGGAAGAAGACGACAAAGGCCGAGAAGACGAGCAAGGCCCATTGCCAGTCCCCCCCCGCCCTGGGTGTGATGAATGGTAGAGAGAAGTCTGCTGCTGTGGCTGTCGCTGCTGTCCCTGAGATTGATGCTGAAAAGAACAACCGCCTGTTCCTGTTGCTGTGGAAGGGCCTTTTCCTCGAATATAAGCCGACGACGATCCGGGAGGCTGAGATGATGACGAAGAGACGACAGGTGGTGGTGATGAAGATAAGGAAGAATTTGATGAAGAAAGAGGATAAGGTGGTTGACGAGAAGACGAAGAGGGCAGATGCGGGGGAACAGAAGGAGGATGACTCTGCTGCTGCGTGTAAGGACTTTCTTCAGGACTCACCATATCTTTTCTCTCTTGCCCTCCTCCTCTCCCGGCTGTGAACGACGCAACATACGAAGAAGAACCCGTCTGAGATAGAAGAGATTGCTGCTGCTGTTTCTGTTGCATGATTCTGAGAAGATCTTTTTCTTCTAATACTACAGGCTGAGTAGGTGAATACGGAAGAGGAGTCGATGAAGAAGGTAGAGGAACACCAGAGGCAGACGAGGAAGGTATGGAAGATTTCTGAGCTTCTCCTTCTCTTTCTCCTATTGAAGTAGTCACGCAACTCTCAACAATCATACCTGGTAGCCCTGGATCTCTTCCTGTCGTTGGATAAGCCGTAGCTGCCACTCGTTTGTCCATAGTGATATGAAGGAGTCTTTCATCATGATTAAGGATGATATCTTCATGGATGTTTTGAACTGTTGTTCCTTCTGATGAAGGGATCACTAAAACACTTTCTGTTTCTGTCTCCAAAATTCTCCTTCCTATCAATCTCTCCACTTCTTCTTTACGACGATGAAGTCTTCTTTGTCCGTGTAACCCTTGATCGGATGGCAGTTCGACTTCTCCTCCTCCCGTCCCCCCTCTTACCCTACTATCATAAGCCGAAGAGAGAAGAGCGGAATCTTCCTGAGGAAGATTCGCTCTCTCCCCGTACTCCACTCGAGTGGTCGTCGTCATATTCGTTGAAGCAGTTGCAGCCGCCACTTCAGCAGCAGATAGAGCGGCCAAAGCAGCTTGGGTTATATCGGCATCTTTCAAGAGATCTCGCACCATTCTTTCATCTTCATCTGTACAGTAACTTGCCGGACTATGATTAGAAGGGAGAGGTTGATTGTGAGATAGCTGCTGTAATAGGAGAGAAGATGGAGCTGAAGTCTGATAATGACGATTGTGGAGATGATGACTGTGAAGTCCTTCTCGTTCTCTCTCTTTCAGCATCATGCTATTTATAAGGGTACTGCTTTCATCCTCTACGAGAGTTGCTGTTGCCAGAGTCACTTGTTCTTCTTCTTCCTCTCTTCCGTTCCGAAGAGGACGATGAGTATTCTCCCCACCCCTACTACTACTACTGCCCTTGCCTTTCTGTGGAAAAGACGTCGCGTTTCCTAGAAGATGATGAGAAGATGATGAGACAAAGTTCTCATCTCTCCCTCTTTCGCGAGCCCTCATCATTCTATCCTGTTCTTCTCTTACCTCTGAATTCTCTTCCGAGTACCGCAGATCTCCCCCTTGTTGTTCCCAAAGATACGTCTCGCTCTTCTCCTCATCTGTTGCTCTTCTACTACTACTACTGTGGCGGTGGTGATGCTGGCGAGGCGAAGATAACACCGATCCTATAACATCCTGACACACACGTAGATTTTCATCCATCTCTCGGTAAGACTCATTCCTCACTTGCGTCTCCCCTTCAGCAACAGCAGCCGTCGTGAGACCATCTCTTTGTTGTTGAAGTCCTTGTGTATATCTACGATCTTCATCATCTCCTCTCCTAGATAAGAAGACATTTCGATCGACACCAGGAAGAACATGCTTCCTTTCTCTTAGCTCCTCTTCTCTTCGAGGATCCAACATATAAGCACTTATCTCTTCTCGGTTTCTTATGTTGTCGTCTTCATGACGGCGATGATATTCTTCCATACTACTGCTACTACCACTGCACTCTCCTATTCCTCCTCGGCGAGGTTCTCTAAGATGGAGCATCTGGAATCTCTCTAGATCCGACGGATGTCTGACTTGCTTCTGAAGAAGAGAAGCTTCATCTCCGGCAATTTCAGGAACTTCTTCACTTTCCCTTTTCACAGTCGAGGAAGATACACCAACAATAGCGGGGTCAGAAAGAAAGACATGAGGAGGAAGAGTTCTTTCTCCCTCTTCTCTCCTCTCTCTTTTCGATTGTAATAGCTGCCTCTTCTGTTCTTCGCTTAACACAAGGACACCTTTCCCAGAAGGAACAGCAGAATGATAAGAGAGAGAAGAACCTCTTCCTTCCCTCTCTCCTCCTACCATGCCTCTCCTTTCGAGCTCAGATAAAGGAAGCTCACGGTTCGCAACCTGACTACTGCTACGATCACTCTTTCTGGAAAAACTTCCTCCACCTTCCCCCCTGCCTTCTCCTCCCCTTGCCATCCCGTAAGTCTCTCCTGCTTTTTGTGAAGACAACAAGGAACTATCTCCAGGTCCCGAAGACGATGAGGATATAGTGATGCCACCTCCTACTCCAACACCTATTCCTGGAGGCACACCACTGCGGTGAATGCTCGCTGTTATCGTCATGTTGCTGTTGCCTGTTGCATGTGAATGGTGATAGTGGCTGTTGGTACTACTGCTATTCTGTTGTCGCTTAAGAGCGATAAGTTTGTCTAACTGTTCAGTAGCTGCCGATCGTCTAGGTTGACCTGCTGCTGATGTATTGCCAGTAGTTGTAGAGGGGACTCTTTCTCCCCCCAGGGCTCCATGAGTAGAATACGAAGGGGAGCTCACAATCATATCAGAAGGATGATGAGGACGATGCTGGGACTGCTGCTGGACCCGGTCTTTCCT
>NW_027153395.1:18007-18266 GCF_002600585.1 Cystoisospora suis
TTCTCCTCCTCCTCTAGGTGCACGGGGGTCTTCATAGAGTGAAGAAGATGAATACGGCTGTTGCTGTTGTGGATGATGAGAAGCTGTATCGGTATCAGAGGCATTCATAAGCTCATCTGGATTTCTCTTTGAAGGATGAAAGAAGGATCTCTCTTCTTCTTCAGTATAACGAGCATCTTCGCTTCTTCTCACATCCCTTCTCTGCTCTCCCATTCTTCGACTAGCCTGACTACCGACATAACGCTGATCACTCACTTCT
>NW_027153395.1:18282-18570 GCF_002600585.1 Cystoisospora suis
TACTGCTACTACTACTACCACTCCTCCAGTCTCTATTAAGAGGACGTCTTCTCTCTCCTCCTCCTCGCCGCTGAGGAAGAAAGATCTCTTCAGATGACACATTTGAGTCTCTGAGAGGCTGTTGCTGTTGTATGGAAGAACGTGCTCCTGATGCAGATGAGAAAGAAAACGGAGGACACGGGGAAGAAGATGATATTATGTCTGCTGAGGAAGGTGCAAGGTAATTCTGAGACATCAAGACATTTCTATGAATGCTACTATCATGAGAAGACAAAGAAGAAGATGATA
>NW_027153395.1:18876-19277 GCF_002600585.1 Cystoisospora suis
CCTCCTCTTTTTTCCCCTTCTCCTCTACTACGTGACACACTCCTACCTTGATGATGCTGATGATATACAGGATGAGACTGAGAGGGAATTTGGTAAGATCTTCTATTCTCTTCTGTCCATCCTATCTCTCCTCCTCGTCTTCCTTCATCTACTTTCTGAAAGATATCTGTTGGTCTCTCATAGTGACGTAGATGGCGAAGTTGTTCTGCTTCCTCGTCTTCTCTTCTTCCGAAGGGACGATTGATAGAAGGAAGCCCTTGCTGCTGAAGAGAAGAAGCAGAAGGTCTTCCCCCCGCTGCCCCGCGTTCCCTTAAGATGTTTGTATGGAGACTCTCAAAGGCACCTACAGCACGATCATCAGGCTTCCAATCATCGCCTTGAAAACAGAGAGAAAGGGAGAT
>NW_027153395.1:19679-19847 GCF_002600585.1 Cystoisospora suis
AAGTTACAGAAAGATGAAAAGCAAAGCTAGACGCCTGTATATCTGTTGAATAGTCACGAGTCAGCTGCGGCGTGGTCTCCCGCTTGCTACAATACGATCACCTAATCGCCTCTCACAAAAATCAAGCACCCACAACGTATAAGAAGCTCATATACATACATATAGAGA